>NC_091957.1:4035588-4133731 GCF_031021105.1 Erythrolamprus reginae
GGGTTCCAGTGGCACCCACTTACACAATCCACTCAAGAATTTTCATCTTAATCTGACCTGCCGTCTGGGTCCTTTGGTTCTCTTGAAGAAACCTGGGAGGTGTTGTTTCCGGTGGAGGTGGGATTCCTTGGACGAGCTTCTGTGAAAAAAGATAAAATATATTATTGCATTTTCATTCTCATGCCTTCTGAAAAGAAACGAGAACCTTCCAGCGTTGAGCTCCTGCGGAACCCAATGCAACTGGGGTAGAGGAGATGGTGGGGAAAAACTCGGCCCAGACAGATTATTCCTCTTATGCAGTCCCACTAGAGGGCACAAAAACCCACCGTTTTTTCTTTGTGTGTGTGTCTGTGTAAAATTGTTTGCTTTAAATGTTTATGTTTTGTTTTTAATGTGAATATTTCAATAAAAATTATTTTTTAAAAAAATAACACTCTAGAAAATGTCCAGAGAAGAGCCCTCCACTCCTCCACTGGCAACAGAATGCCCTACGCAACTAGACTTACATTAAGTTTGTATCTGTTGTAGTGCTTGTGTGTTATTGTTTAGAACTAAGACGCCTTAAACAAGATCTAAGTATTGCCCACAAGATCATATGCTGCAACGTCCTGCCTGTCGGCGACTACTTCAGCTTCAACCACAACAACACAAGAGCACACAACAGATTTAAACTTAATATTAACCGCTCCAAACTTGACTGTAAAAAATATGACTTCAGTAACCGAGTTGTCGAAGTGTGGAACTCATTACCGGACTTCATAGTGTCGTCCCCAAACCCCCAACACTTTACCCTTAGATTATCTACGGTTGACCTATCCAGATTCCTAAGAGGTCAGTAAGGGGCGAGTACAAGTGCACTAGAGTGCCTTCCGTCCCCTGTCCTATTGCTCTCCTATATCTCCTCTACCTTTCTTCTATTCCTATATCTCTTCTTCTATTATTTCATTGATATGTTCCATTACTATACCTTCTTTTCTATTCTTTCTTAGATATATTTTACTATGAGTATCTCCTCTATAACCTTCATCATGTATTTTACTATGTGTATATAGATATATACCCACTGAAACCCTCATTGTGTATTGGACAAAATAAAAAAAATAAAAAAATAAATAGACTTAAGTTTGGAAAGCTTAGAACTATGTGGCCTTAAACACCATCTAAGGATAGTTCATAAAATCATCTGCTACAACGTCCTTCCTGTCAATGACTACTTCAGCTTCAACCACAACAACACACAAGCACGCAACAGATACAAACTTAATGTAAACCGCTCTAAACTCGACTGCAGGAAATACGACTTTAGTAACTGAGTAGTTCATGCATGGAACTCACTACCAGACTCTGTAGTATCATCACCTAACCCCAAAAGTTTTCCCTCTAGACCAGAGTTTCCCAAACTTGGCAACTTGAAGAGATCTGGACTTCAACTCCCAGAATTCCCCAGCCAGCATTCGCTGGCTGGGGAATTCTGGGAGTTGAAGTCCAAATATCTTCAAGTTGCCAAGGTTGGGAAACACTGCTTTAGACTATCCACTGTTGACCTCACCCGATTCCTAAGAGGTCAGTAAGGGCCGTGCTTAAGTGCACCAGAGTGCCTTCCATCCCCTGTCCTAATGTTTCTTTTTTACTAGTATTATGTATATGAATATTATTATATCTTTGTATACCACCAATATGTACTTGACAAAACAAACAGATTAAAAAATAAATAAAAATAAAACACCTGAGGCTTCTGTTGGGAAGTGTCGATGATGCCAGAGTCTTCTTCAAAGGCAGAAGAAATGACCTGGACAAGCAAAGAAATGAGGGAAAGAGCCTGAAGATCAAAACTATGGTGACTATTTAGCATCTTTCCTCGTCAAATCCAAAGTTAGGTTTTTACTTCTCCTGGGCTTCTGGTTTATTTCCAGAGCATGGGGAGAGCCAAGTGACCTCTTAAAAGCTCTTCTGGACACACCCGGGATCTCGAGAGTCATCTGCTCTATTCTGGAATGGGAGTTAGGGATATTTCGTTTTTAAAAATCCCGTTTAAAATTCATATTCATTCTATTCATTCCAATATTCTATTCTATTCTACTCTACTCTACTCTACTCTGTTCTGTTCCATTCTATTCTACTCTACTCTACTCTATTCTATTCTAATTACTCTTTTCTAATTCTACTCTGCTCTACTCTACTCTTCTAGTCGACTCGACTCGACTTGACTATTCTAATTCTATTCTGTTCTATTCTGTCCTGTCCTGTTCTGCTCCATTACATTCTTATTCTTATTCTTATATTCTTATTCTTATTCTATTCCTTATTCTTATTCTATTCCTTATTCTTATTCTTATTCTTATTCTATTCATTATTCTTATTCTTTTCTTATTCTTATTCTTATTCTTATATTCTTATTCTATTCCTTATTCTTATTCTTATATTCTTATTCTTATTCTATTCCTTATTCTTATTCTTATTCTTATTCTTTTCTTATTCTTATATTCTTATTCTTATATTCTTATTCTATTCCTTGTTGTGGTTCAGCCTGGGACCCCTCCGGGAATGGCTGATTTGCTGTCGGTGTCCAGCTCAGAGGCTGAGGACCAGGAGGGGCAGACTGATGAAGAAGCTGAATCCCAGGCTGAAGATGAAGGACAGCCAGAGTTCCACCAGGGGGAGCTCTCCCCAGCAAGCAGCCTGGATTCCCTGGGGGAAGATGCTAGTGACTTCATAGATATGCGACAGAGGAGAGCTAACGAGAGAAGAACGCAATTGGCTAGATATTTCCAGCATTAGAGGTCACAGCTGGGTTTGGGTGTGGTGCTCTTGGGAAAGGATAAAAGGCGGACCCACCCTTCCTGGCTTGTGGAGTTTTATCTTGGAGATTCGTGAGACCTGTCTGTGAACTTTGGTGGCTACAATCCTGGTTTGTGCCTTGGACTCTTGAAACCTTGGGGGGGGGGTGCCAGCAAGAAGCTTTTGGAATTGACTGGACATCAGGACCCTGTTGTAAAGTATTGTAACCTGTCTGCTGTGAAGACAGGTTTTCCTTTGTGCTTATTTTTTCCTGCTATAAATTACTTTTGGATTTTACCAGAGTGTCTGGCTGTTTTTTCAGTGGGTGTGGAGGTCTGGGAAAACCCAGACAGAACATTCCTTATTCTTATTCTTATTCTATTCCTTATTCTTATTCATATTCTTATTCTTATTCCTATTCCTATTCTTATTCTATTCCTTATTCTATATTCTACTCTACTCTACTCTATTCTACTCTACAGATGTGTAGACCTCATCTCCCATGGCTGGCTGGGGAATTCTAGGAGCTACAGTCCACCCAACTTCCAATGGCCAAGATGCTGAGCTAGATAGAACATCCGAACATGGTTGGAAAGGGGTCGAGCGAAATAAACTCAGCTTTCATCATCACCTTGGATTGACCGAGATAGTCCTTCTCTTTCATCTCTTCGGCCCGCAAGGGGGGCCTGAACATTATCCCTGGTGGGACGCTCTGGGGTTCCAGGAAGAGACGATCCTGACATGAGACAGAAGCAAAGTCTCAGCTCAAAATAGCAGAAGAACAGAGTGAGTTTTAAGGTGGAATGAAATCTCACGGTTTTTTAGTGGTGGAATCTGCCCGGCTGAACTCACCTTCCATTTAAACGAAATGACTTACCTCTATTCGCTTTAAAGCAATTCCAGTTTGTCTTTGGGGCATTTGCCTGGCTGCTTCTTCCAGAGTTTCTCGGGCTTCGTGCCAGCTTCCGAGCCGGCATTGGGTGGCCGCCATGTTATGCAGAACCTGTGCCCGTATAGAAATTAAGTCGCAAGCTTTGGTGGTCACACAGAACTCTTTGGCAGAGTACTCTAATCTACTCTTCTCTTCTCTTCTCTTCTCTTCTCTACTCTACTCTACTCTACTCTACTCTACTCTATTCTATTCTTTCTTATATTCCATTCCATTCTATTCTTCAGTCTTCTCTTCTATTATATTCTTCATTCCCTTCCCTTCCCTACCCTACCCTACCCTACCCTACCCTACTCTACTCTACTCTACTCTACTCTACTCTTCTATGGCGCCAAAGGGAGTGAAGACCCGGATTGTTGGGGGCAAGAGGCTGACTCTGTAAACCACTAGGCTATTAAAGCACAGTGAAGTGGCATATAAGTCTAAATGCATCCTTCCTTCCTATCTTCCTTCCTTCCTTTCCTTCTCTTCCTTCCTTCCTATCTTCCTTCCTTCCTATCTTCCTTCTCTTCCTTTCCTTCTCTTCCTTCCTTCTTTCCTTCCTTCCACCCTCCTATTATTATTATTATTATTATTATTATTATTATTATTATTAATTAGATTTGTATTTTGCCCTTCTCCAAAAACTCGGGGCGGATCACAGAATAAATATAGAAACAAAACGTACAAGACAAATCTAATACATAAAAAAACTACAGCTAAAACCCCAATATATTAATCAATCAAACAGTCCAATCCATTCCTCCCTCCCTCCCTCCTCCCTCCATTCCATGGTGGCCCAGTGGTTAGAATGCAGGACTGCAGGCTAACTCTGCCGACTGCTAGCAGTTCGATCCTGACCGGCTCAAGGTTGACACAGCCTTCCATCCTTCCAAGGGGGGTCAAATGAGGACCCAGATTGTTGGAGGCAATAGGCTGAATATTTATAAACTGCTTGGAGAAGGCTGTAAAAATACTGTGAAGTGGTATATAAGTCTAAGGGCTCTTGCTAAGTGCTAAGGGGTTGCCAGGCGCCTGGATTTTGATGGCGGGACATTGGACAATGGCCATAAGTACGAGAACTAGTGGTAAGCCTTTCTTACACCTGTTGTGGTTCAGCCTGAGCAAGATCAAAGACCAGCTGCGTCTTTGCTGGCTCCATGCCCAGGGGAGGCTGAGAGCGAAGAGGAGAGTTCTTGGCAGCCAGACTGGGGAGATAACAATCTGGAAAGTGACGAGGAAGAGGGGCCTGGGAGCCCTGGGGAGGGGCTCTCTCAAGCCAGTAGCTTGGAGTCTCTGGAGTCATTGGATGATGAGGCACAAGCTATCATTAATATGCGACAGAGACGCATAGATCAAAGGAGGCAGCAACTGAATAGATATTATCAGCGTTGAATGAGGAACAACAGGGGTTGGGTGTAGCCCTCATTAGCAGGGAAGGGTTTATAAGGCAGGCGAACCATTCCAGCAGCATGGAGAGTTATCACAGTGGAGTTGGAGTTATCTGCCTTTTCTCTCAGCGTTTTGTTCCTGGCTCGTGGCCCAGCAGTCTTGAAGGCCCGTGGGAGGTTTGTGCCTGTTAGCAACAGCCTCTTTGTCATCAAGGATCCTGTGTTTTTGTATGAACAATTGCCTTCGTGTATCTATTTGGAGTTCCAGTGCTTTCCTGACTTGTAAAGACATTTCCTGTTGGCTTCTTTTCTCTTTACCATTATAAAACTGTGTTTGGATTCAACCGGTGTGTCTGGCTTATCTTTTTGGGTTGGTCATAGCTTCCGGAGTGACCCAGACAGAACAATACCCCAGTGCTGCAATTTCAGAGGGTTATTAAATGAATGTTTGGAAGTTAAGGACCAATGAAAAGTGAGAAAATATATTTCCCCCCACCCAAATTTGGATTCAGCTGAGATGCAAGTTCAGAGGGACGCTGCTAAAGAAACATGGAAATCCCACTCTTCCAGTTTTACTCCAACGTTACTCAATCCTGCTTCTCATCCCTCACCTCCGAGGTGCAGAGCACAAAAGCCAAACCTAGCGGTTTGTAATTGATGCAGGAATTATTCCCAAGAAAGTGCAGCGCCCGCTTCCCATCTTCCAAAGCTTCCTGGTACCTGGGGTCAGAAGAGAGGAGAGAAAAAGGAGTAGGAAAATGATTTATTTATTTATTTATTCATTCATTTATTCATTCATTCATTCATTCATTTATTTATTTATTTAGTCCAATACACAATGAGGGTTTTAGTGGGTATACATCTATATACACATAGTAAAATACATGATGAAGGTTATAGAGGACATACTCATAGTAAAATATATCTAAGAAATAATAGAAAAGAAGATATAGTAATAGAACATATCAATGAAAGAATAGAAGAAGAGATATAGGAATAGAAGAAAGGTAGAGGAGATATAGGAGAACAATAGGACAGGGGACAGAAGGCACTCTAGTGCACTTGTACTCGCCCCTTACTGACCTCTTAGGAATCTGGATAGGTCAACCATAGATAATCTAAGGGTAAAGGGTGGGGGTTTGGGGATGACACTATGGAGTCCGGTAATGAGTTCCACGCTTCGACAACTCGGTTACTGAAGTCATATTTTTTACAGTCAAGTTTGGAGCGGTTAATATTAAGTTTAAATCTGCTGTGTGCTCTTGTGTTGTTGTGGTTGAAGCTGAAGTAGTCGCCGACAGGCAGGACGTTGCAGCATATGATCTTGTGGGCAATACTTGGATCTTCTTTAAGGCGTCTTAGTTCTAAACTTTCTAGGCCCAGGATTGAAAGTCTAGTCTCATAGGGTCTCATTTATTACACTGGGGGAACAGCAATTTCGTTGTCTTAAATCATGACTTATTTTCAACTAACCTTTGGCCTCTGGGTACAAAAATAACCAAAGTTTTCGTCTATCCATATTTATATAGTAATTTATTCCTATTAGACACATGCTTCTATATTGTTTCATTCTTTTTAACATTGTAAGCATTGTAAACATTGTGATCGCTTAAGAGCTGCAATGATGGACTTAAAACCACGGCATAAAGTCACCACATCAGGTATTACTGGAAGTAATTGTGGCTTGTTCCATAATAATAATCCTAGGTTTACCGTGTTATGTGAATGCAACATGGGAGGTGACGATTGCTTACCTGCCCAGCTGCAAATGAACGTAACTTCTTTGGAAGAAGCCGACGGCTAAGCAATTGTCTTTGAAAACAGTTTGATCAAAAGCCTAAAAGGAAAAATAGAATAGCTGGTCAACAGGATTGAAGGCCAAGTAATTTTCCCTTTGCTTTTAAATCATAGTTTGTCTTGGAGGAAGAAATAGGAAGCACACACACACATACCAACACACACACAAAAAAAAAACATTCCGGCATCATTTCTGCATTTCAGAATTGCTTATGGGCTAAGGAACATACCATAAAGAGTTGAGTTATTCTAAAGAATTGTTTTAAAGTTTTATTCTAAAGAATGCTGGGGGCTGCATGAACGGAGGGATAGCATCACAATCAGGAGACATAACAACAACAACAACAACAACACAACAACGAGTTAGCAGGGACTTTGAAGGTCTTCTAGTCCAACCCCTGCTTAGGCAGGAAACCTACACTACTTCAGACAGATGGTTATCCAACATCTTCTTAAGAACTTCCAGTGTTGGAGCATCCACAACTTCTGGAGGCAGGTTGTTCCACTGGTTAATTGTTCTCACAGTCAGGAAATTTCTCCTTAGTTCTACGTTGCTTCTCTCCTTGGTTAGTTTCCACCCATTGCTTCTTGTCCTACCCTCAGGGGCTCTGGAGAACAGCTTGACTCCCTCTTCTTTGTGGATCTTATGAGATGCTGGAACAATGCTGCACACGGCTGGCTCCTATTTAGATGGTTGTCCACTAGGACTCCAAGATCCCTTTCACAGTTGCTACTGTTGAGCAAGGTACCACATATACTTTACCTGTGCATTTTGTTTTTCTTGCCTAAGTGTAGAACCTTACATTTTCCACCATTGAATTTCGTGCACAATGCAGCTGCGCGAGCAGTTATGGGCAGTGAACGGCTACCAAAATTTTTATTACCACACTGTGGACGTGGCTTATGAAGGATGCCCGGCATTTTCTTTCAACTTTCAGTGCAAATTGGGTGCTCTGGGGTGGAACTCCATTTTTGCTACCTCACTGTGTTCCCCCTCCCCATCCGGGCAGCAACCCACCCCAAGTTATTGTTGTGGTTAGCTCTGGCCCAGCTCCTGCCCCAAGGACTGTGGATGTGGGGGAGACATCCCCATGCTGCAGGCTTGTTTTGCCCCCGGTGGAATCTGCTGATGAAGACTCCTCTGACCAAGAAGACATGAGTGACAGGCAGGAGGAGAGTGTGGCAGACAGCCCAGGAGGAGATCAATTCTCTAGCTCCTCCTTGGACTCAGAACAAGAGTTAATGATACAGTCACGCATGCGGAGAGCGATGCATAGGCAGCAACAACTGAGAGATTATTATCAAAGAAAATGAGGCCACCTGTGGTTGGGTGGGGCTGTGGTCATTAGTGAGGCTGCTATAAATAGCAGCCTGTGGGTTTGGCCATTGTGGAGGATTATATGATCATTGTGGTTCATGCCTGCTTTACTCACTTTGACCTTTTGTGTGCTGATATTTCCCCGCTTGGAAACTAACCCAGAGCAAAGTGCGTTTCACTTCGTGAAAGAAGAAGGACTGTGAATTGCCTCACAGCTGCAAGCTAAGTATCGCAGAACTGATAAGGGACTTGTACAAATTACCAGTTTGTTTGGAGACCGGTGCTCTTTGCTATACCAAAAGAGGGCTTGGTTTAAGTGAATTTTCATTATAAAGAACATTGTTTTGAATTTTCAAACGTGTGTGTCTCTGAAATTTGTACCTGTGAATTTTTGGGAGGAGTGTACCAGAACAGTTATGGGTCTTCCCAGATACACCCATGTTTCTCCAACACTCCGCAGGCTGCACTAGTTGCCAATTAGTTTACGGACACAATTCAAAGTGTTGGTGATGACCTATAAAGCCCTACATGGCATGGTACCAGATTACTTACAGGACCGCCTTCTGCCGCATGAATCCCAGCGACCGGTTAGGTCCCACAGAGTCGGCCTTCTCCAGATCCCGTCAACCAGACAATGTCCTTTGGCGGGGCCTAGGGGGAGAGCCTTCTCTGTGGGGGCCCCGGTCCTCTGGAATCAGCTCCCCCTAGAGATTCGCACTGCCCCCACCCTCCTCGCCTTCCTTAAGAGTCTCAAGACTCACTTATGTCGCCAGGCTTGGGGCAATTAGATCTAACCCCCCCCCTGACCAATTAAATGTGATGTATGGTTGTGAGTGAATTGGTTGATTGATTTTAATATACAGTGTTCCCTCGATTTCGGCGGGGGATGCGTTCCAAGACCGCCCGTGAAAGTCGAATTTCCGCAAAGTAGAGATGCGGAAGTAAATACACTATTTTTGGCTATGAACAGTATCGCAAACCTTCCTTTAACACTTTAAACCCCTAAATTGCAATTTCCCATTCCCTTAGCAACCATTTAGATTATTACTCACCGTGTTTATTTATTAAAGTTTATTTTTAAAAAAAATTATTAAAGGCAGACGAAAGTTTGGCGATGACATATGACGTCATCGGGTGGGAAAAACCATGGTATAGGGAAAAAAAATTTAATTAATATTTTTGAAAAACCGTGGTATAGACTTTTGGTGAAGTTCGAACCTGTGAAAATCGAGGGAACACTGTACTGGGTTTTTAGTTTGTAGTTTTTAACTATTCGATTTTATTTTGTACAGATTGTTTTGTATTGTATCTTGTGACCAGCCCGAGTCTTCAGAGAAGGGTGGCATACAAATCTAATACGTAAATAAATAGATAAATTTTGTCTCCTGCCTTGAGTAGAAGGTTGGAGTAGAAGTTGAACGGGTCCAAAGACGGGCTACAAGAATGGTGGAAGGTCTTATGCATAAAACGTATCAGGAAAGACTTAATGAACTCAGTCTGTATAGTCTGGAGGACAGAAGGAAAAGAGGGACATGATCGAAACATTTAAATATGTTAAAGGGTTAAATAAGGTCCAGGAGGGAAGTGTTTTTAATAGGAAAGTGAACACAAGAACAAGGGGCCACAATCTGAGGTTAGCTGGGGGAAAGATCAGAAGCAATGTGAGAAAATATTATTTGACTGAAAGAGGAGTAGATGCTTGGAACAAATTTCCAGCAAACATGGTTGGTAAATCCACGGTAACTGAATTTAAACATGCCTGGGATAAACATAGATCCATCCTAAGATAAAATACAGGAAATAGTATAAGGGCAGACTAGATGGACCATGAGGTCTTTTTCTGCCGTCAGTCTTCTATGTTTCTATGTTTCTATGACCTCCAAGGTCCCTTCCAACCTTATAATTCTATTTCTTTCTTTTTTTTAAGTGAGCTGGCCAACCTCACTGAGCCTGAAGTTCGTTGCCCTGCGAAGCAGTGAATCAGAGGCTGTTGAAATGTTTGGAATTGAGAGGGGGGGAAACGGCTTGGGGTTTCAGTGGAGGCAGCTTGTTTATATTGCATTTCTGGGAAGGGCTCCATCAACTCTTTCAAAACTAGGGCACGGCACGGTCCCAAATCTTTTCTGCGAGCCCAGAGGGATGCTGAACTTAGCAAGGAGCCATTTCAACGGAGTTTGAGACACACTCTGCTTATTGTACGAAGAGAAGTAAATTTGGAACTTTCCTCGTAAAGGGCAGTTATATTAAAATAATAATAATAATAATAATAATAATAATAATAATAATTATTATTATTATTATTATTATTATTATTATTATTTATTAGATTTGTATGCCGCCCCTCTCCAAGGACTCAGAGGTTTAAAAAACATGCATGAGATAAGTAAGAATATAAGAAATGGACCGGAGTACTATGGCATAGTTTTAGTAGAGAAAAGCAAATAGCCAAGAGAAATTTTGATAACTAATAGCATTTTGAGCCCAAATGAGAACAGAAAACAATCTTTGAAATCCGGATGACAAAATTAGAAGAGGAGGTAGCATCCGGGTTTCAAAGATTGTTTTCTGTTCTCATTTGGGCTCAAAATGCTATTCAATTTGGCAATTGAAATTATATTGTATTATATTCTAATTTGAAGGCATGTGACTTTGTATTTCTGTAAGGTGTGGAGGAAAAAAAATAAAAAATTTATACCCCAGGGACACACTCTGCTGCATTGTATCTTTTGTCGGCTGGAAAGAGTTGTGGGTGGGTGCTCTTGAGCATGGACAAAGTGCCTTTGGGAGAAGGGAAAGTATTTACCACTGTCTCTCTTTCTACATCCCTGTGTTGACTCTTTAGCAAGAAGTCATTTCAATGGAGCTTGAACAGAGATAGAGAGAAACGCTGCTGCTTTGTGTCTTTTACCGGTGGAGAAGGTGAGGTGCCTCTGAGCATGGACAAAGCGCCTTTGGGAGAAGGGATCCCAGCTGAGCGGGGGAGTGTTTATTCTACACACTGTCCCTCTTTCTACATTCCTCTGCTAGGTTTATATTTGAACTAAACAGAGGAATAGTTGGTACATTGTGACACACACACCCTGAGCCATTTTTCACCACATGGCAATTCAGAATAAACATACGTTTCAAAATTGCGCAAGGAGAGGAGGCCTAACATTGATGCGAAAGACATATCTTTATTAGCTGAAGCAAAAGTTTGCAAAACCGGGGGGGGGGGGTGTTGTTTAATTTCCACCAACAATTCAGCAATTGAAGAAGCTTTTTTTAAAAAAATCCCAGAATGCAAGCAGGAAAAAGAAACATTTATATATATATATATATAGATTTGTGGTGCTTAAATCATAAGCAACACAGATTGTTATCCTGGATTGTAAATCATAACTGAAGCCTTGCAAACCCCAACTGTTGAGCAAGTCACAATTAACTGGGTCAGCTGTCATCACAAACCATCATCCAGGGGTCACGAATCCAGATCGACTCAAGCCAAGCAAATGACACGACGGCTTAATTTGATGTAAGGACAAAATTGTTTGGATTTTATTCCAGAAATCGCCGCCAGAGAAATAATAGAATATCTAAAATGTTAACTTTTTTTTTTTAGGGCTCCCTTGAGAACACAAGCTTGAGCAGAATTAGGTAATTTGGAATACACTGTGTGGGAGTAACCGTTGCATTTTTATTAACCAGCGTTTAAGGCTTTAGCAATCGGACCCTTGCCAGCGCTTAGAGATTTGGGATTAAATTTTTTCTCCCTTTGCAAACATTCTAAGTGCAAAGTCCATTAAACTTCGTGATAAGAAAAGGGGATTTCGTCTTTGCTTTTAAAATTATATTTGAAAAGGAGGGTTGGCAAACCATGTTTCTTTGACATGGAGAACTTGGTTTGAAGGACCACAACTATTGGTTTTGTGCTGGTTCAACATTGGAAGATTTTAAGAAGATGTTGGATAACCATCTGTCTGAAGTAGTGTAGGGTTTCCTGCCTAAGCAGGGGGTTGGACTAGAAGACCTCCAAGGTCCCTTCCAACTCTGTTGTTGTTGTTGTTGTTACTATTGGGTGTGGCTTGGTGGGTGTCCCCATTCCCTCCCAACTCCTGGGGGAAAGACATTGAAAAATCTCACTCCACTCTGGGGCCAGTCAGAGGTAGTATTTGCCAGTTCTCTGAACTACTCTACGCCAACTCAGGACGTTCAAAACTGCCTAAGAAGCTGCTGACACACTTCTACAGAGGAATCATTGAGTCTGTCATCTGCACCTCCATCACTCAGTAAAAGACCTTGGAATACTAATATCAAATGACCTAAGTGCTAAAGCCCACTGCAACAATATCGCCAAAAAGGCTTCTAGAGTTGTTAACCTGATCCTACGTAGCTTCTGCTCCGGCAATCTCACACTACTCACAAGAGCCTACAAAACTTTTGCCAGACCCATCCTTGAATACAGCTCATCTGTCTGGAACTCATATTGCATCTCGGACATCAACACCCTTGAAAAGGTCCAAAGATATTTCACCAGAAGAGCCCTTCACTCCTCCACTCGAAACAGAATACCCTTCGAAAATAGACTAACAATCCTGGGTCTAGAAAGCTTAGAACTACGGCGCCTAAAACACGATTTAAGTATTGCCCACAAGATCATATGCTGCAACGTCCTACCGGTCAATGACTACTTCAGCTTCAACCGCAACAACACAAGAGCACGCAACAGATTCAAACTTAATATTAACCGCTCCAAACTTGACTGTAAAAAATATGACTTTAACAATCGAGTTGTCGAAGCGTGGAACTCATTACCGGACTCAATAGTGTCAACCCCTAACCCCCAACATTTCTCCCTTAGACTATCCACGATCGACCTCTCCAGGTTCCTAAGAGGTCAGTAAGGGGCGTACATAAATGCACTAGTGTGCCTTTCGTCCCCTGTCCAATTGTCTTTCCTTTCTCTCATATATCATATATATTTTCTTCCTTTCATATATCTTCTCCTCTATTTTTACATATTATCTTTATATATAATACTTCATGTCTATTCTCTTCCATATGTATTGTGTATTGGACAAATGAATAAATAAAATAAATAAAAACTGTCTGGTTCGGTTCTGCAACCCAACAAGACCGACACAGACTTCAGAGGAGAATCAGAACTGCAGAAAAAAACAATGGCTGCCCACCTGCCTTCCATTGAGGACCTATATACTGCAAGAGTCAAAAAGAGGGCTGTGAAAATATTTACTGACCCTTCGCATCCTGGACACAAACTGTTTCAACTCCTACCCTCAAAACGTCGCTACAGAGCACTGCACACCAAGACAACTAGACACAAGAAGAGTTTTTTCCCTAATGCCATCACTCTACTAAACAAATAATCCCCTCAACACTGTCAAACTATTTACTAAGACTTCACTACTATTACTACTAGTTTTTTCCTCATCATTCCTATCCCCACTTCCTCCCACTTATGACTATATGACCGTAACTTGTGGCTTGCAGCCTTAAGACTTTTATTAATATTAATTGTTTCCTCATTGCCTATTTGACCTCTATGACGATCATCAAGTGTTGTACCTCATGATTCTTGACAAATGTCTCTTTTTCTTTTATGTACACTGAGAGCATCTGCACCAAAGACAAATCCCTTGTGTGCAATCACACTTGACCTATAAAGAATTCTATTCTACTCAAAATTTCTATTCCACTCAAAATCTCCAGAACTTGTTAGAACCTGGTGTATTTCACACCTGGCTTGATCCCCTCCTCAAGTATTGGAAGACTGCTATCTTGTCTCCCCTGGTCTTTCTCTTTACTCGACTAGCCATGCCCAGTTCTTGCAACCGTCCATCGTATGTTTTAGCCCCTAATCATCTTGGTTGCTCTTCTCTGCACTCTTTCTGATCTGTTGGACTCGCTGGTAGAATCCTCCCAAAATTCACAGGTACAAATTTCAGACACACACCTTTGAAAATTCAAAACAATGTTCTTTATAATGAAAATTCACTTAACCTAAGCCCTCTTTTGGTATAGCAAAGAGCACTCGTCTCCAAACAAACTGGTAATTGGTACAAGTCCCTGATCAGTTCTGTGATACTTAGCTTGCAGCTGTGAGGTAATTCACAGTCCTTCTTCTTTCACAAAGTGAAACACACTTTGCTGTGGTTTAGTTTCAAAGTGGGGAAAAATCAGCACACAAAGATCAAAGTCAGCAAAGCAGGCACGAAACACAAGGATCAGATAATCCTCCACAATGGCCAAACCCACAGGCTGCTCTTTATAGCAGCCTCACTAATGACCACAGCCCCACCCAACCACAGGTGGCCTCATTTTCTTTGATAATAATCTCTCTGTTGTTGCTTCCTGTGCATCGCTCTCCACATGCATGGCTGTATCATTAACTCTTGTTCTGAATCCAAGGAGGAGCTAGATAATTGACCTCCTTCTGAGCTGTCTGCCACACTCTCCTCCTCCCTGTCACTCATGTCTTCTTGGTCAGAGGAGCCTTCATCAGCAGATTCCACCGGGGGCAAAACAGGCATGCAGCATATGGATGTCTCCCCCACATCCACAGTCCTTGGGGCAGGAGCTGGGCCAGAGCTAACCACAACACTTTCTAGAGTCCCAACATCTTTTTTACAGTGTGGTTGAATCCCAGAGTGCTTGAGAAAGTTGCTTTCCTTACCTCCAGAGCTTGATCCAGATTTCCTTGCTGGAGATACAGAGAGCCAATGTTGAACTCTATCTTGGAAGGAGGATTCTCAATGCCGCAAAATATATCCAAGGCAGAGCCGAGATTGCCTTCCTCAACGGCTAGGACACCTTTGCCCCAGTCTCTTACTAGCTGTTGATAAGACATCAGTCTCCGTTTCTAAGAGGCGGTGATCTGACAATAACCTTGCGTTGGCCGTTGGAGTATTGATATCCAGTCTTTGTTCTGACTGATTTGGCTTCTAGAATGAAACCAACCAGGAAGTTGAATATCTTTTTTTTTTTTTTGCTCACGGAAGGAAGTGTAGCTGGTGAAGGGAGGGAAAGTCCTCCAAGGTAATAACCTTATCTTGATAAAATAAACTGTAAAGGACTCCTGGGGGTTACTATTATCCAGAGAGGCACTAGGTGGCATCAGAGAGAGACACAGAAACCTCTTTGTCGCCATCTAGTGACCGTGTTGAGGTTTTGCAGCCAGTTAGGGTGGATTTAGATGTGTGTAGTTAATTCTGAAATAAACTTTATTAAGTTTAATAAGCCCCAGGCTCAGCTAGTTATTTTTATTTGTGTTTCACCTTTATTATTATTACAGTGTTCCCTCGATTTTCACGGGTTCGAACTTTGCGAAAAGTCTATACCACGGTTTTTCAAAAATATTAATTAAAAAATACTTTGCGGTTTCCCCCCCTATACCACGGTTTTTCCTGCCCAATGACATCATATGTCATCACCAAACTTTCATCTGCCTTTAATAAATATTTTTAAAAATAAACTTTAATAAATAAACAGGGTGATTAATAATCTAAATGGTTGCTAAGGGAGTGGGAAATTGTAATTTAGGGGTTTAAAGTGTTAAGGGAAGGCTTATGATACTGTTCATAGCCAAAAATAGTGTATTTACTTCCGCATCTCTACTTCGCGGAAATTCAACTTTCGCGGGCAGTCTCGGAACGCATCCCCCGCGAAAATCAAGAGAACACTGTATTCATTTACAAATAACTCAAAGCAAGGAACAAATACTGCTTTTATATGTTGTAAGCCGCCTTGAGTCTTCGGGGAGGGGCGGCATAGAAATCCAATAAATAGATAAACAAAATATCCAACACACTTTCCTCATCCTATTTCTCCACAACAACCATCCTGTGAGGTGGACTGAGAGAGCGGGACAAGTCCAAAGTCACCCAGCTGGATTTCAAAGCTAAGGAGGGACTTGATTTCCTCTGTTTGCAGAGTCGGTTCATCTAAATGCCAAATCCATTAACTTAACCGGTTCATGCATTACAATTTACAAATCTATTGGAACGACAGTGCAATTCACCCAGCTATGAACCACAAAGAACGCAGCGCACACAAATTCTGTCCAAACCTTTGTTTACTAAATTAAACACTGCTAATGCGCTTTCTTAGTACTTGGCAAACACAAATACAATGTGAAACAAGGGGAGGGGGTTTTGCTGAACACTGGCTATTAATTCAACTTCATTAACAGCCGGCATGAGTCCATGAAATAATAAATCAAGTCTGAGTAAACTGGCTTGGAGATATCAGGAAGCTTACAATAGTTGGCAAAATGCCCTGAAGCAATTTGCAGGAAGAATGCCAAAAGAACGGGAGCCGAACAGACATTTCTGAATTCAAACCACATATGAAGGCACAGGAACAAACTGTTGTTCCATGCAAATTGTTTGGCTGCATCATCCTTCCTTAAATAGGCTAGGGGAGTGGTCAATTATGGCTCATGATTCTTGTACCTTGTGATTCTGGACAAATTTATATTTTCTTTTTTGTACACTGAGAGCATCTGCACCAAAGACAAATCCCTTGTGTGTCCAATCACACTTGGCCAATAAATAATTCTATTCTATTTTTCTTTTCTATTCTAATTAGCCCTGAGCCTACTCTTGAGGAGACCTCCTCCTGAGGAACCACTCCCGCCTTATTTATTTGTCTAAATGTATATGCTGCCCAACTCCCAAAGTAATAACAATAATAATAATAATAATAATAATAATAATAATAATAATAATAAAATAAACCAGCTGCAACCCACCACTCATAATGAAAAAATGGATATCTCGGTGAGTGATCACCAAGCATTTGACCCCAACGCTGATGTAGCTAAAGGACCTTTGTGCAAAAATGGACAAAGATAGAAAGAAGAGGCAGGTTGAGAAAAAACAACAACAGACTTTATTGGTCATTTGTCAATGTATAAAAATGGTCATCAGAATAAAGAACAGTGATTACAGAGGAATTCCTGGTTAAATTCATATATTATATTATGTACACATCTGAATGCCGTTTCTAAATACAAAATATACAGGGCTGAGGAGCCAAAATAGATTTTAAAAAACCAGGTGGTTAGCAAAACCAGAATAGAAAAAGGAAGGTGTGTATGGAGGGGATCTTTTTTTCAGGGAATCCTATGTGCTCTGCGACAAAGTGGTTACCGGTATATATCCACAGTTTCAAACTTCAAGTAAGATGGAAAGACCCTCAAAAGTTAGAGGAAATAGTCAAAAGAGAAGGGGGGCATCATTATTGCTTTTAATTAGACATTTTGATTGATTGATTGAGATGCACCAGAAAGGTTTTAGAAGTGGCCAGTTGTTGTTGTTGTTGTTGTTATTATTATCATTATTATTTTTAAAAGGCAAGACTGATCTTTGCACAGAATTGGGGAAAAAGAAAACATAACAACAGAACAAAGGGTGATTAGAAAAATATTAGGATGTGCAAAAATGAACAAAATTACACTAGAATTGAGGAACAAACAGGAAAATGTATACTATACCATCTGGGGGAAATTTTACAAATGGACAGAGGAGAAAATGGAAATAAAATAACTAAGAACTAAGTAAAGCAAATGCAGAAACAGAAATGTAAAAATTATCATATTTCAAATGTGCCAATGTTGTTGGAATTTGGTGTATTGTTTACTTTTTGTTTTTCTATGTTTCAAAAAATTCAATTTTTTTTTAAAAAAGGGCGGTTTGATTCTTTTGCATTTTTATTTTTATTTTAAATTAGCTCCATGCAGCAAAACCTGTAGGTGGAATGCTCTTTTGCATGGATCTGATCCTGAAGACACGGGAACAAAGAGTTAGCAAATATTGACCTCTT
This sequence comes from Erythrolamprus reginae, assembly GCF_031021105.1. NCBI lineage: Eukaryota > Metazoa > Chordata > Lepidosauria > Squamata > Dipsadidae > Erythrolamprus > Erythrolamprus reginae. The sequence continues at coordinate 4,053,623 of NC_091957.1, forward strand.
TTGCTCCTCAAGCATGCTGAGGAATGTTTGCTAACTATCAAGGAAAAGGTGAAAAGCCCGGCCAGTATTTCTGGATTTATTTGGAAGATGGGTTATCGAAGCAAGGAGACTAAGACAGTTGCGGGAAGATGAGAAAGAAAATGTCCCATTCGTAGGACAGTTCTTGAAATGATCTGTAGACCAGTCATATCTAGTCAAAAGCCAAGTAAAGATTATGCATGAGTTTGGATAGATGGGTTGAGGGTTCATTCACACGAAAAAACCTATAATGGTTGCCGATCAGTTTCTGGTCACAATTCAAAGTGTTGGTTATGACCTTTAAAGCCCTACATGGCACTGGACCAGAGTACCTCCGGAACTGCCTGCTACCGCACGAATCCCAGCGACCGATAAGGTCCCACACAGTTGGCCTTCTCCGGGTCCCGTCGACTAAACAATGTCGTTTGACGGGCCCCAGGGGAAGAGCCTTCTCTGTGGCGGCCCCGACCCTCTGGAATCAACTCCCCCCGGAGATTAGAACTGCCCCCACCCTCCTTGTCTTTCGTAAGCTACTCAAGACCCACCTATATTGCCAGGCATGGGGGAACTGAGACACCTTCCCCAGGCTTTTATACTTTATGTTTGGTATGTATGTGTTGTTTGGTTTTAAATGATAGGGTTTTATATGTCTTTTTCTCTTTTAATATTAGATTTGTTCCACTGTAACATTGTTTTTATTATTGCTGTGAGCCGCCCTGAGTCTTCGGAGAGGGGCAGCATACAAATCTAATAAATTATTATTAGTAGTAGTAATGGTTTCTGTTGAGCCAGGTTCCATGGATAGCTTGAAGCTATCAATTATTGGACTCTAGTGAGCCCACCTCAACCAAAGAGATAGCTCAATTCTCAACCAAGTATTGACCTTTCTCGATTCTTTGAATTCCAGTTATCTCCAAAGACCTGTCTCCCTGAATATATCATGCAATTTGGTGATGTCACCAACACCATCCTCGCAGAGGAAGCCACTGTATAAATGCCTCTCTTTCTGAGATCTATCTCTTTCATAGAAACATAGAAGATTGACAGCAGAAAAAGACCTCATGGTCCATCTAGTCTGCCCTTATACTATTTCCTGTATTTTATCTTAGGATGGATATATGTCTATCGCAGGCATGTTTAAATTCGGTGACTGTGGATTTACCAACCACGTCTGCTGGAAGTTTGTTCCAAGCATCAACTCCTCTTTCAGTCAAATAATATTTTCTCACGTTGCTTCTGATCTTTCCCCCAGCTAACCTCAGATCGTGCCCCCTTCTTCTTGTGTTCACTCTCCTATTAAAAACACTTCCCTCCTGAACATTATTTAATCCTTTGAACATATTTAAATGTTTCGATCATGTCCCCACTTTCCCTTCTCTCCTCCAGACTATAAAGATTTTGTTCATGAAGTCTAACCTGATCAGTTTTATGCTTAAGACCTTCCACCATTTTTGTAACCCATCTTTGGACCTGTTCAATTCGATCCATCTCTTTTTTGTAGGGGAGGTCTCCAGAACTGAACACAGTATTCCAAATGGGGTCTCACCAGCGCTCTATACAGTGGGATCACAATCTCCCTCTTCCTGCTTGTGATACCTCCAGCTATGCAGCCAAGCATCCTACTTGCTTTCCCTACCACCTGACCGCACGGTTCACCCATTTTGAGACTGTCAGAAATCACTACCCCTAAATCCTTCTCTTCTGAAGTTTTTGCTAACACAGAACTGCCAATACAATAATTTCAATTGTGGAGATGAGTCTTCATCAAACTACAGCAAGGTTCTTCTTGGTCAACCCAATGGATACAAGGGAGATGTCCCTTCTAAGATGTAGGGAAGAGGTTGCTCTGTTACTTCTTCAATGATACAATGCCGGTCTGTTATACCTGCTGGCCACATCTACCATTTGAGGTGGTCTTTAGGAAAACAGCATGCATGATGGGACTATGAAACGAGATGGTTGGGTCTACAGAAGAGAAAGTAGTCTTCTCCCCTATCAAACTAATTTGAATCTTCATGGTATTAAGGCAGGCGATAAAGTCTTCTGTGTCATCAGATTCCCCAAAACAATTTGCATTTCCTTGATCTTAATTTTAGAAAAAGAGAACAAAGAACTTAATTATTTGAATAAGGCACCAGGTGTGGTGCTTCTGTAAAATCTTTTAAGTCAAGTTTACTCCCTTGTTCCAACCGGTAGTTTGCCTCATTCAAAGTTCACCAGGTGGTTTCCCCAACAAAGTTTATCTGTTTTTCTCCAGGTCGGCTGGGATGAAAAGGGTTGATGGTTAAACAGTTCAAAGGGTCGTTTTCCTTTCCCGAAATAAAAGTCGTAATTTGGAAAGGAATGTTTGCAAAAAAAGTCTCCAGCAAAGACATTTGTCTTCTTCTTCCTCCTCAAAAATCAGTCCAGTTGCCTTTTCAAACAAACCTTTTGACATGTCCCCAAGCAAAGAATTCTCCTGGCATGGGGAAATGGAGTTATTTACCAAACTTCTTTGCCCTAGGTTTGCTCAGATATTGTTTCGTGCAATTAAACAATAACCTTAAGCACCATCCAAAGAAATAAACCAGGTTGTAATGATAATCATTAATTTGAAATCACGGTCTGGTTAAAAAGTGGAAGAGTTTGCAAGATAGACACTGCTCATGCAAAGAAGGGGGGGGAAATGAAAGAAAAATCCATAAATAAACATTTTTTTTAAAAAAAAAATCCCAAATAAAGATGATGGCGTCCATAGACCTGCATTGACAGAACCGGTTTGGTGATGCCATCATGATGTCCCCAGCAGCTTGCTACCAGTTTGGGTGAACAATTTGAACTGGGAGGAGCCCACCTCTTTTGGGGGGATACAGAAGGAGATATTCAAGGCATTAAGGATTTTCTTTTTCTTTGGTCAAATCTTTCTTCTCCGAGTCTTTTTCAAGACTCAACCCCCCCTCCCCCAATTTTCAAGCTTAAATCCTCACGAGCTAGAAACCCAGTTGGCTAATTTTCAAATTAAAAAAAAATACCTAGAAATTAAAGCAACTGGTGTTTAAGAGATTTAAAATAAAGAAGGGAAGAAAGGCTGAAATTGAGATGTTCTATGGTAGGCTAAAAGTTCTTTGGCATCTTCACAACCTCAATACACCATCAGTCCGTTCGGGCTACCGAAGATTCATTTTGCCTTGATATTAATCACAGTGTTGGTTAAGCCTTCCTATGACAATGCCTGTTCCCCCCAAAGTAAATCCCTTCCACTTGGTTAATATCTTAGAAGGCTTTCCTATAGACCTTGACATTCATTTTTGTTTTGCTCTTCATAAAAGTAGTTAAATCCAGTGCAGAGAAACTTCAAATGTCTCTCCTTTCGGTGAATCGGCAGTCGCAAGTATCCACTGACGCCCCCAAATTTGATTGAAAGATAGAAAGGATAGTAGTTGGTGATCCAACAGAAAACAGGAACTAGAGATCTCACAGGATGCACTAAACATTGTGTTAGTATTCTGTCCAAACAATTGGATTGGTAACATATAAAGAAGCCAACAATGTATGGTTGTATGGTTTGATGTAATATAGCTTTAAAATGTATGCTATGTTCTAATTGGTTGTAGTATTGCAAGTTGCCATAAGAGGGAGCTAGAGGTCATGACTCATTCTCTCTGTTGTTTCCTTTCGGGTTGACTCTTTGACTTGATAAGTGATCTCTGTTATTCCGATGCTTTTGGAAGCTGCAATATCTTTGTTGAATGTATATGACAAAGATAAACTGGTAAGAAGATTATTGTACTTCTAGAGATTGACTGATTTGAACATGTATGACTTGAACTGTTTATTTGGACTGTTCTGTTTCTTAAAGTAAATACTATATGCACTTTAGTTTATCTGTATGTGTGACTGGATAATATCTACTGCATATCTACTGCAATACCTCGTTTCTATGCGCATGTTTTTGAAAATTCAAGAGTTGCTCTGCACTTCCCTCCTGAACCTTATTTAATCCTTTCACATATTTAAATGTTTCGATCATGTCCCCCCTTTCCCTTCTGTTCTTCAGACTATACAGATGGAATTCATGAAGTCTTTCCTGATCAGTTTTAGGCTTAAGACCTTCCACCATTTTTGGTGTCTAAGTGTCTTTCAGGAAAGGTGGACAGGTATCTCAAGAAGTTGAGTCTTCTAAAGAGATGGAATGTTATTTGTCTTTCATTCTGGAGACCGTGAATTTTGTTGAGGGCTAGGAAGGTGGCACAAAGCAGAGGAAGAAGATCTTCTCCATATTTCAAGAAAAGAAGGCAAAAAACAATATTCCATGAGATGTTTAGTTTCTCAGCTGTCTGGAACTCCGAATCATGCCTGAGAAAGGAGCAGCTTCCAAGAGGCCCCCGTGGAGAAGGCAATACAGAACATGGATCCTTCTCACCAAGGTGATGTAGTCACCTTAACTTGGGGCCTTGGCTTCTTCTCAGGATGGCCACCCAACCACATGACAAAGAGGCCCCGTCATGCCACCTCTCGAAGAGATCTCAAGACTTAACCCCTTTGGTGGTCCGTCTGACTTCACCTGGTCTTGTCCACAGGAAAAGAAGGAGTCAAACAGAGACCTTTGACCCAACGAGGGCAGTCTTTCAACAGTCCTGCCTTCTCATAAAGGTCCGATGCTTCCATCCATTTGTTCGATGAGAAAGAGATGGATTGCGTCGAAGGCGGGGCGGTCTTTGATATCACGACTCCAGCATTTCATCATCAAGGAAAACACAGGATTTGAACACAGAGGCGGCTGGGATAAGTAAGCCTGTGGACCAGAAAAGCAGAAGGAGGTCACAGAGGGATTTGGGAGTCATTCATTTTTCTTTTCATAGAACATAGAAACATAGAAGATTGACGGTAGAAAAAGACCTCATGGTCCATCTACTCTGCCCTTATACTATTTCCTGTATTTTATCTTAGGATGGATATATGTCTATCCCAGGCATGTTTAAATTCAGTGACTGTGGATTTACCAACCACGTCTGCTGGAAGTTTGTTCCAAGCATCTACTCCTCTTTCAGTCAAATAATATTTTCTCATGCTGCTTCTGATCTTTCCCCCAACTAACTTCAGATTGTGTCCCCTTGTTCTTGTGTTTCTTATTAAAAACACTTCCCTCCTGAACCTTATTTAATCCTTTCACATATTTAAATGTTTCGATCGTGTCCCCCCTTTCCCTTCTGTTCTTCAGACTATATAAATGGAATTCATGAAGTCTTTCCTGATACGTTTTAGGCTTAAGACTTCCACCATTTTTGTAGCCCGTCTTTGGACCCATTCAATTTGATCACTATCTTTTTGTAGGTGAGGTCTCCAGAACTGAGCACAGTATTCCAAATGGGGTCTCACCAACGCTCTTATAGGGTTGAAAGAGACCTTGGAGGTCTTCTAGTCTAACCTATATCACTCTGGACACTGTGGCTGTTCTTTTTCCAACAACCCAAGAAGGAGACCCAAGATAATTAATTGATTTGAGGTATCTTACCTGTCGGCCTTGATCTCGGAAGAATTCCCCCGTATTCTCAATGACCTCTTCATCGGAAAGCCAACTATAGGGCTGCTCTTTGCATAAGGTGTACATCTCCCACAATGTCACACCAAAGGCCCACACGTCACTGGCGGTGGTGAACTTTCCCTAAAGAAAAAACAACAGTCCCTGATTATTATGTTTGATGGAAAAGGAAAAGAAGAAAGGAGAAAAATGAGAAAGATGAGTAGAAGGAGGAGGAGATAGAGACAGGATGATGATGACAGATGGAGATGATTGAGAAGAAAAGTTAGAAGGTGAAGGAGGAGAAGATGGAATGAAGATGGTTGTTGTTGATGATGGTGGTGGTGGAGGAAGAGGAAGAGGAAAAGAAAGGAGAAAGGAAAGGAAGAGAAAGAGATGGAGCAGGATGACTATGTTTGAAGGAAAAGGAAAAGCCAGGAGAAGAATGAGAAAGATGAGTAGAAGAAGGAGGAGGAGAAAAGGAGATAGAGACAGGATGGTGATGGATGGATGGAGATGATTGAGAAGAAAAGTTAGAAGGTGTTGAAGGAGGAGAAGGCTAAGGGGAAGAAGAAGGTAGAGAAAGAGATTGAGATGAGTTGATAATGACCAATGAAGAAGGAAAAGAAAGGCGAAGGAGAAGAACACAATCTTAGTTGGTCTACAATTCCACCTTCTTACCAACAGAATGCTCTCCCAGGCCATCCAACGGATCGGTAACACAGCCCTGCCCTGTATCCGGTAATAATCGCCGCTGTACAGATTCCTGCTCATGCCAAAATCGGCAATCTTGATGGTGTAGTTATTTCCAACCAAGCAATTGCGTGTGGCCAAATCCCGGTGGACGAAGTTGAGGGACGCCAAGTATTTCATGCCGGAAGCAATCTGAGTTGCCATGAGTAAGAGATGGAGGTTGCTGAGGAAAGAAAGAAGAGACAACGCAAAGGATCAAGCAAAGGATCTCGAAGATCTCACTGACGTCTGTCTTCAATGCTATGGATTCTTCCATCAAGTAGATCTTCTCAGCTTTGCATAGACCTCCTGGTTTCTCGCACAGAGACAACCTAAACTTTGCATCCAAAATATCGGCTCTTAGTTGAAATGCAAACTTTATCACATCTCCCCAAAGTCCTTAGAAACCAATTATGAAGACCTTAATTAACCTTGGAAATTTTGGTATCAATGGATAAAGGAAGTCTATGCTAAGAGTTAGAAACGTGGAAATTAGTCCTACCAACTAGCCACAGATTAATAAGAAACTCTAAGTAACAGACGTCTTCAAAGAAAGAAAACACTGCAACGGGCTTTCTTGTAAGAAATATACATTGCTCAAACAAATAAAGGGGACACTTAAACAACACAATATAACTCCAAGTAAATCAAACTTCTGTGAAATCAAACGGTCCACTTAGGAAGCAACACTGATTGACCGTCAATTTCACCTGCTGTTGTGCACATACAACTTTGTACAGAACAAAGTATTCAGTGAGAATATTTCATTCATTCGGATCTAGGATGTGTTCCTTGAGTGTCGCCTTTATTTTTTTGAGCAATATACAAATAAATAAGATAATGAATTGCCACTGAGATAGATAAGTTAAAGAACCAATAGTATTACCGATATAATGGGTTTTTAGCCCTTTATTTTTTTTGGAGCAATATATTTTACTGTTCTTCTTACCAAAAAAGTGTGTCTTTAAATAAATGATCACTTTTACTCTATATCACAAACTCTTTAACTATTAACCAACATAACAAACCACCCACAATACTATCATACGACTACATGTAACTACTAAACAACTATTACAAGTACCACACACATGCAAGAGTGTATTTTACTTTTATATAGTTCCCAACCAATCAGGTTGCAACACAATTAGTAAACCTATGAGTACACACAAATTATTGCTTACAGCAGTCACCACTGTGGTTACAGACCATTTTTCCTGCATTGTAATATTATCTCAGGGCTGTACTTACTTCTGACAGTCAACAAGCAAACTAACCCTAACCAGGTGCTAATGATCTTCCCAGCTCTTACCACTTGCAAGCTCTTTCATTGTTACTCTCTGCTAATAGTATTTTCCAAGCCATGTCTTTGCAGTTTTTTTCCATTGCTCTAACTAGCTCCAAATGTTTCTTTCCAGCTCTAACCAGGTGCTAACAATGTTCCCGGCATTTACTGGCTTGCAAGCTCTTTCATTGTTACTCTCTGCGAAGAATGTTTTCCAAGCCCTAAATCTTTGCAGGATTTTTAAAATTGCTCTGCTTGCTCCAAATTTTTCCTTCCAGTCCTAACCAGGTTCTAACAATGTTCCTAGCTCTTACTGGCTTGCAAGCTTTTTCATTGTTACTCTCTCCAAATGTTTTTTTTTAAAGCTCTAACCAGGGGATAAAATAATGTGCTGAAACTGACCAGACTAAGGACGCTGGCCAGATGAATACCTGGTAAGCAGAGTCTTTTCTCTATTTTCCTCCCCAAAAACTAAGGTGCGTCTTATACTCTGAAAAATCCAGTATTTAGTTTTATCCCACCTTTATTGTTCTCGATTCTAGTTTGGGCCCACTCTTCCCCTTCCCCTCTGTCACCTGACACAAGGAACATTGCTGGAGCGTGTGAAAGTGCTTCTACTCTGCCGTTGCAGGAGGAATTGATGAAGGTCCCCGTTTTCCATGTATTCGGTGATCATGCAGAGCGGATCATCCTTCACGCACACCCCCAACAAACGGATGATATTTGGGTCGTTCAGCCGAGACATGATCTTGATCTCTTTTAGGAAATCATTCCTAGGAAGGGTAGAAGAAGAAGGATAGAGGGCCAAACGTAGAAAGTGTAGAAAAGCTGATAAGACATCATCCGGAGAGGGGCGGCATACAAATCTAATAAATAATAATTTAATTTAATTTAATTTAATTTAATTTAATTTAGTTTAGTTTAGTTTAGTTTAGTTTAATTTAATTTAATTTAATTTAATTTAATTAATTTAATTTAATTTAATTTAATTTAATAACTTAACTTAACTTAACTTAATTCAATTCAATTCAATTCAAGTAGTACCTCTACTTAAGAACTTAATTCATTCCGTGATCAGAAAAGTTTGTAAGTAGAAGCAATTTTTCCCATAGGAATCAATGTAAAAGTAGTGCAAACCCATTAGCTCGGAATTTGGGTGGGAGGAGGAGGAGGAAGAAGAGGAGGAAGGAAGAAGGTGAGGTGAAGGGAATAAAAAATATCCAAAATTTTAAGGCTTAAAAAAAAAAGAGGGACTCCGAGGCAGTGAGGAGGAGCACCCGCCTCCCATGCACCCGACATGAGGCTACCTCCCATACACTGCGCCAGAGAGAGAAACTCAGGGGGAATGGCAGGAAACTGGCCGGGCCTTCATGCCGCTCTCAAACTTCCTGGGAAATTTTTCTGGGCTCGGGTTCTTAAGTAGAAAATGGTTCTTGAGAAGAGGCAAAAAAAATCTTGAACACCTGGTTCTTATCTAGAAAAGTTCGTAAGTAGAGGAGTTCGTAGGTAGAGGTACCAGATTCTGGGAGTTGAAGTCCACAAGTCATAGAAGAGCCAACTTTGTCTACCCCTGACCTAGGACCATCTCTACATCTCCATACCATAGGATGATAGACAACAGTGAGCAAGAGAGACTGGCGTGAGATCTTCTCGGGTCTTTGAGAATTTTACCGATTCTGTCACTCAAGCTTACCTGGCTGTCTTGGTGACATCAGCTCTCAACATTTTCACAGCCACCAAAATTGTCCGGCTGGAACTTTCTGGAGAAGCACGGCCCAAGAATTCAGGAAGACCAACAGCTTCACAAAGGTGGACCTGTCCATGTGAAGAGCCAACCCATGAAAGCAACAATTAGGCTAAGCTACAAAATATCTGCAGAGTTCGACCTAACCAAATGGTGGACAGCCAATGATGTGCCTTACGTCTCCTTGGGTTAACTGATTTCTCACTGGGAAATAGGATCTGCTCACTTTACCACACTGCCCTCACCTCGCCAAATTGTCCTTCTCCCAACTTCTCCTTGAACTGCAACTGGTGCCGGGGAAACTCAGCGATGGAGATGTCCTTCTTGGTCAACGAATCAACAGTGATGGCCGGCACGGAGTATGTATTGTTTCCAGTCACCCCTTGCAAGTTAACGATGTCCGTCTCGGCGTAATGGGGAACGTTATTCTGGAATCCTTGGTGCGGGGTGCACTTTGTGACGTCGGGCTCCGCATAATCACCACTGCAGGCTGAAAGACCACGGGAGACAAAATGGGTTTATATCAAGACTTAATGTTGAGAAGAAATTTCTCAGAGATATAGAAAAATAGAAGATTGGTGGCAGAAAAAGACCTCCTGGTCCATCTAGTCTACCCTTAGACTATTTCCAGTCTTTTATATTAGGATGGATCTATGTTTATCCCAGGCATGTTTCAATTCAGTTCCTATGGATTGACCAACCACGTCTGCTGGAAGTTTGTTCCAGGCATCTACTCCACTTTCAGTCAAATAATATTTTCTCATGCTGCTTCTGATCTTTCCCCAACTAACCTCATGTTGTGTCCCCTTGTTCTTGGGTTCACTTTCCTATTAAAAACACTTCTCTCCTTAACCTTATTTAACCCTTTAACATATTTAAATGTTTTGATCGTGTGTCCCCCCCTTTTCCCTTCTGTCCTCCAAACCAGAGGTCTCCAACCTTGGCAACTTGATGAAGCGAGGTCTTCAAATCCCAGAATTCCTCAGCCATCTATGCTATGCATATGCCTTAGCTATGCTGCCTGGGAATTGAAGTCCATATCTCATAAAGTTGCCGAGGTTGGAGACCTCTGCTCCAAACTATACAGATTGAGTTCATGAAGTCTTTCCTGATAAGTTTTATGCTTAAGACCTTCGAACATTTTTGTAGCCCGTCTTTGGACCTGTTCAATTTGATCCATCACTCTTTCTAGGGGAGGTCTCCAGAACTGGTGAAAGACATAATCTGTCCCATTACACGTCAGAGAAAAGAGATCCATTCCTTCCTGCTGCTACATGGTCCTTGGTTGATGCCTGTTGATGTGCATTGCACAATTATTCATCCATCACCCCATCTCGACCTACTCATTAGTGGTGACTGTGGCCTCGCCCTGTGCAAATTACTCAAGGAAAAGGCTTGTAAAAAAAACCATTCTCCATGGGCAGCTTTCAATTAGAGCAAGATCTGCTCTTTGTCCATGCTTGCAAAGGATACCAATGGCCAAAGCAAGAAGAACCATGCTCTGGATCCCACAATCTGTCTCTTTGTTTATTAGATTTCTATGTCACCAGCAAAAACAAATACAAAATATGCAAGAAGTCTCACCTTTGCTGCCAACCTGCCTTCCCTTGAGGACCTGTATACTGCACGAGTCAAAAAGAGGGCGGGGAAAATATTTACTGACCCCTCACATCCTGGACACAAATTGTTTCAACTCCTACCCTCAAAACATCGCTACAGAGCACTGCACACCAAGACAACTAGACACAAGAACAGTTTTTTTTCCAAACACCATCACTCTACTAAACAAATAATTCCCTCAACACTGTCAGACTTTCTACTAAATCTGCACTTCTATTCTACTAGTTTTTCTCATCATTCCTTTCACCCATTTCCTCCCATGTTGACTGTATGACTGTAACTTGTTGCTTATATCCTAAGATTTTTATTAATATTGCTTCTTCATTGCTTATTTGGCCCCTATGACAATCATTAAGTGTCGTACCACATGATTCTTGACAAATGTATATTTTATTTTATGTACGCTGAGAGCATATGCACCAAGACAAATTCCTTGTGTGTCCAATCACACTTGGCCAATAAAATTCTATTCTATTCTATTCTAAAATTCTAAAAAGCATCAATTCTAAAAACAGATAAAGAATCTAACTTAATTCATCTTCTAAAACCCAATTGCACAGCTGCGTTCCAGACTACCTGCAGTCTCCGAACGTTCTTCAAAGGTAGCCCCATGTAGAGAGCATTGCAGTAGTCGAACCTTGAGGTGATAAGAGCATGATCACCAACTCAGGGACACACGCTCATCGCTTAAACCTCAACTCAAGCAGAAATGTATTGTTCAAACTCAGTTCAAGCCACAGTAGAAGCTTCCCTACCCGAATCTTCGGCGCTTTGAGATAACTCTGGCAGTTTCTGGAGGAGAGTGAGCGGCTGGTGGTATTCCAGATCCAAGGGGAAGACCCTCTCGTAAGTGGGGTTGGTCTGGTGGATCTGTGTCTGGCCATTGACAATTCTGGAGCTGTAGAAGGAGAGACGGACCGTGGCGTCTTCTTCCAGGATTCGCCGGGGAGCCTACAAAGATCATTTGAGAAGTAACCTTGTAATCAACAGCGAAGCACACGGGTTCTTTTGTTCTTTCTCCAAAGCTTGAGAAAGTTCTAGGTGTTCTGCCTAGACCACCCACTGATCAGAATAAAAAGTCCACATGCTGACGGGATAATACAGTGATACCTTGTCTTACGAACTTAATTGGTTCCGGGAGGAGGTTTGTAAGGTGAAAAGTTCGTAATACAAAACAATGTTTCCCATAGGAATCAATGGAAAACCGATTAATGCATGCAAGCCCAAAATTTACCCCTTTTTCAAGCCAAAGTGCCCGTTTTTGCACTGGTGGGATTCTCCTGAGGCTCCCCTCCAGGGGAATCCGCACCTCCGGACTTCCACGTTTTTGCGATACGGTAGGGAAATCCCAAGAGGGAAATCCCAGGATTGCAAAAACGGGCGCTCCGCTGGCAACGGAAGTCCGGAGGTGGGGTTTCCCAGCAAGGGAAACCTTAGCCAAATTGCACCATCGCAAAAACACAGAAGTCCGGAGGTGGAGTTTCGAGGACATCCGTGTTGTTGCGATGGCCTTCTCCAGGTCCCGTCGACTAAACAATGTCGTTTGGTGGGCCCCAGGGGAAGAGCCTTCCCTGTGGCGGCCCCGGCACTCTGGAACCAACTCCCCCCGGAGATTAGAATTGCTCCCACCCTCCCTGTCTTTCGTAAACTACTCAAGACTCATTTATACCACCAGGCATGGGGGAGTTGAGATATTCCTTCCCCCTAGGCCATTACAAGTTATGCATGGTATGTCTGTGTGTATGTTTGATTTTATAATAAGGGTTTTTAGTTGTTTTATTATTGGATTGTCACATGTTGTTTTTATCATTGTTGTTAGCCGCCCCGAGTCTACTGAGAGGGGCAGCATACAAATCCAATAAATTATTAATTATTATTATTATTATTATTCATGATTCATCAGGAAAGCAGGAACCGTAGGAATCCCGGCAGAGACGGTGAGCTCTTTCATCCTTGCACTGGAGCGGACCCCAACCTCTGCAGACTAGTCACAGATAGCAGCCGGGCTGGTCACAGACAGCGGGCAGGCCAGATGCAGCCTGCGGTCCGCCCCTTGCCCAGGTCTGGTCCATACACTAACTCAGGGGGCGCTACAGTCTCTAATTGATCCTCAGTTTCTGACCCCACATCGCTTTCAGACTCAGGTGACAAGAACCCTGGCCTACGATACCAATAAGCATCCTCAAAATCTTTAACCTATTTGGACAGGGAGTCATTGCTCCCAGTCACTCATGCCCTCATCACCTCGAGGTTCGATGACTGCAACGCTCTCTATATGGGGCTACCTTTGAAAAGTGTTCAGAAACTCCAGATTGTGCAGAACGCAGCTGCGAGAGCCATCGTGGGGCTTCCCAGATTCGCCCACGTATCTTCAACACTCCGTGGCCTGCATTGGCTGCCAATCAGTTTCCGGTCACAATTCAAAGTGTTGGTCATGACCTTTAAAGCTCTACATGGCATTGGACCAGAGTACCTCCGGAACCGCCTGCTACCGCACGAATCCCAGCAACCAATAAGGTCCCACAGAGTTGGCCTTCTCCGGGTCCCGTTGACTAAACAATGTCGTCTGGCGGGCCCCAGGGGAAGAGCCTTCTCTGTGGCGGCCCCAGACCGCTGGAATCAACTCCCCCCGGAGATTAGAACTGCCCCCACCCTCCTTGCCTTTCGTAAACTACCAAGACCCACCTATACCGCCAGGCATGGGGATTTGAGTCTTCGGAGAGGGGTGGCATACAAATCTAATAAATTAATATTATTATTATTATTATTATTATTATTATTATTATTATTATTATTATCTTCCCCCAGGCTCACTATTATTTATGTTTGGTATGTATGTGCTGTTTGGTTTTTAATTATGATAGGGTTTTTAGTTATTTTTAATATTAGATTTGTGCCATTATAATATTGTTTTTATCGTTGTTGTGAGCCGCCCCGAGTCTTCGGAGAGGGGTGGCATACAAATCTAATAAATTGAATTGAATTGAATTGAATTGAATTAACCATCTGAGCTGGATGTGGACCAGTCACAACACTAGTAGTTCAATTTATTTAATTATTCATTATATTTCTATGCTATCTCTATTTATTTATTTATTCATAGATTTCTCAATGAGGGTTGCACCATGGTACCGTCTCCCGACGCTTTTGAGCATACTGTCTCCACAGGATGGCGATGATGACGACCAAAAGGAGAAGGATGATGGCCACCAGACAGCTGATGAGACTGGAAGAGTTGGAGCCCTCAGCCTTCTGCTCGACCCTGGGACTGACGGACGCCGGGACGGTGTTGCCTGCAAAGAACGTTCACGGTTGATCAGTCCAAATCAATCTAGAATAGAAGAGTTGAAAATAGCTCGGGGGGTTTCCCAATCCACCACCCCTCCCTCTCCTCAGAGGAGGCCTAAATCATTTGTCCTTACCCAAAGCTTCCTGTGTAGTATTGGGTGTCTCTGATGGTGAAAACGACTCTGTGATGGGACTCCAGGCAGAAGTAACCAGGACTGGATCAGGAGTATCCATATTGACTACAAAATTGAAAGGAATAAAGGCATTATCTCAATTTATCAATTCTAGCCTGAGGCAATCTCCGAGTACAGTGTTCCCTCGATTTTCGCGGGGGATGCGTTCCGAGACCACCCACGAAAGTTGAATTTCCGTGAAGTAGAGATGCAGAAGTAAATACACCATTTTGGGCTATGGACAGTATCACAAGCCTTCCCTTAACACTTTAAACCCCTAAATTACCATTTCCCATCCCCTTAACAACCATTTACTCACCATTATTACTGGTACTCCCCATTGAATAAGACAATTAGTGATCCTGATATTTATAAACATAATTATTTATTAACAATATTTTTTTTGTTATTTATTTGCAAAAATTATTAGTTTGGCGATGACATATGATGTCATTGGGCGGGAAAAACCATGGTATAGAAAAAAACCCGCAAAGTATTTTTTAATTAATATTTTTTGAAAAACCGTGGTATAGGCCATTCGCGAAGTTCAAACCCGCGAAATATTTTTCTATCTCTCTTACTTGCTTCTTCTCTCCATGTCTCCTCTCTCTATTTCTATATCCATCAATCCATCCATCATATTTGTACACTGCTCAAAAAAAAATAAAGGGAACACTTAAACAACACAATATAACTCCAAGTCCATCAAACGTCTGTGAAATCAAACTGTCCACTTAGGAAGCAACACAGATTGACAATCAATTTCACCTGCTGTTGTGCACATACAACTTTGTACAGAACCAAGTATTCAATGCGAATATTTCCTTCATTCAGATCTAGGATGGGGTCTTTGAGGGTCCCCTTTATTTTTTTTGAGCAGTATATAAATAAATAAGATAATGAATTAACACTGAGATAGATAAGTTAAAGAACCAATAGTATTACCGATATAATGGATTTTTAGCCCTTTATTGTTTTTTGGAGCAATATAACACTTAAAGAACACTGCATCTGAATGAATGAAATATTCTCATTGAATATTTTCTCTCTTTTTTTCTCTCTCCCTTTTCTCCCCTTCTATCCTTTCTCTTCCCACATTACTGTTGGATTATCAAATATTACAGCTATAAGATACTTAATTAAGAACTCTGAATACGAAATATTTACATATGGACAAATACCCAAAATGTATATACAATAATATATATAAGCTGTGATATAACAATATTGTTTATCCCACTCCCCTCCCACTTTTCTTTTCTGTATTCCCATCCCCCTTTCCCCCTGTTTTATTCCTTTTTGTATAAATTAATAAAGTATATTAAAAAAAAGAAAGAAATATTCTCATTGAATACTTTGTTCTGTCCAAAGTTGAATGTGCACCACAGCAGGTGAAATTGATTGTCCATCCGTGTTGCTTCCTAAGCGGACAGTTTGATTTCACAGAAGTTTGGTGGACTTGGAGTTATATTGTGTTTTTTAAATGTTCCCTTTATTTTTTTTGAGCAGCGTATATATGTGTGTGTATGTGTGTAGGTCTTGGCATATTTGGGTTTCTTCCCGTGTAAGTTTCAGAGAATCCTGGCGATGTTTCAACGAGGTCCTACTCTTCATCTTCTAAGATTTATCTAAGATTTATCAACTGATTTATCTACTCCCATTTGAAGGCTTTCGAACTGCTAGGCTGGCAGGAGCTGGTGCAAGGAATGGGAATTCACCCTGTCATGCGGTGCTCGGTCCTGGAACCTGGGCTCTTGGCTTTCTAGCCGACAAGACTAGCGTCTTAACCACCATGCCTCCTTGCAAATCAAGCCCATTGGTTGATGCCTGGGTGCTCACCGGATTGAAAAGAGACCTCGCTGATCATCATCCAGGTATCGGCGAAGTAGAAATGGCAACGAATGGCTTTGCCAATGTGGTGGTTCAAGGGAACGGTGACGAATCGGGCGCTGGGATTCTTGTCATCCAAAACGGTGTCCAGTCCCACAGGCTGAGGGTCCCACTCGGCGGCCCCCTGTGGCTTGAAGAGACACTCCACCCTCTCGAAGATCTTCACCCCTCTGGAAAACATGTTGTTGCAATGGACCTGTGGTCGTGCGGCAGTGGGGAAAGAAAACAATGGCAGCCATCAGATAACCATGTTGGCTTTCCGTTGCAGGGAGTGGTACGTCCCACTGAAATACAGGTGTTGGTCATCACCTATAAAGCCCTACATGGCTTAGGGCCAGACTATCTTCAGGAGCGTCTTCTGCCCAAAGGGTCAGCCTTCTCCAAGTCCCGTTGACTAAGCATCGGTTGGTGGGGCCGCAGGGGAGGGCCTCCTTTGTGTTGGCCCCGGCTCTCTGGAACTAACTACCTCCTGAGATCCCTACTGTCCCCACCTTACTGGCTTTCCAGAAAGGCTTAAAGGCCTGGCTGTACCAGCAGGCCTGGGGGCCGTGATTAATTGATACACCTTTAAATCCGGCCACAATAAGATTATATGACTGTATGAATTGGGTTTTATATTAGGTTTTTTAAAATATTGTTTTTATACTGTTTTTTAGTTGCTGTAAGTCGCCCAGATTCCTTCGGGAGTTGGGCAGCATACAAATTTAATAAGTAAGTAAGTAAGTAAGTAAGTAAGTAAGTAAGTAAGTAAGTAAGTAAGTAAGTAAGTAAGTAAATACCATATTTTTCAGAGTATAAGAAACAGTGGAGTATAAGATGTACCTTAGTTTTGGGGGAGGAAAATAGGGGGGGGGATCTGCCTACCAGATATTCACCTGGTTAGTGTCCTTAGTCTGGTCAGATTCAGCACATTATTTTATCCCCTGGTAATGTTGTGGTTGGCTCTGCCCCAGCTCCTGCCCAAGGGAATGTCACAGGCCTGTGTTATTGCCGACAGAATCAGTTCAGAGTTTAGTTTCCTCGGATGAAGAAGAAGGTGGGAGTGACTTGGAAGAGGGGGGCTTGGCACACAGCCCAGGCAGTCAATCTCCCTTATCTTCCATTGATTCGGATGAAGACGTCTTGGACCCATGCAAGCACAGAATTATGCGTACAAGAGACCAAGTAAGGACATATTACAGGAGATAAGAGAGGCCACCTGTGTTTGGTTGGGGCTCCAGTAATTAGGGCTGCTGCTATAAATAGCAGCGTGTGGGTTTGGCCATTGTGGAAGAGAATCTGACCACAATTCTTCAGGAATTGTGTCTTGCAGTTTTGATTTTTCACGCCTTTGAAACCAAAGCAGAGCAATGTGTGTGTGTGTTTCTCACTTCGGTGGAAGAAGAAGGGGTGTGAAGTTTCTTCACAGCTGCTAGCTAAGTACTTAATGACTGCTTAAGGGAAATTGTATAGACTACCCGGTTATTTTGGGACGAGTGCTCTTTGCAATACAAAAAGAGTGCTTAGTTTATTTTGAATTTTGAATTTTGTGATGAAGAACATTGTTTTGAATTTTCAAACGTGTGTGTGTGTCTGAAATTTGTACCCTTGAATTTTTGGGAGGCTCCTACCAGAGAGCCCGGCAGAACAGGTTAGGGCTTAAAAAAAACTTATTCAGAGAGAGTAACAATGAAAGAGCTTGCAAGCTGCTAAGAGCTGTGAACATCATTAGCACTTGGTCAGGGCTGGAAAAAAACATTCTGAGTAAGTAAAGCAATGAAAAAAAAACCCTGCACAGACATAGGGGCTTGGAAAGCATTCTTTGCAGAGAGTAACAATGAAAGTTTGCAAGCTGCTAAGAGCTGGGAACATCGCTAGCACCTGGTGAGGGCTGGAAAGAAACTTACTTGGAGCAAGTTAGAGGAATGGGGAAAAAATCCCTGCAAAGACTTAGGGCTTGGAAAACATTCTTCGCAGAGAGAAACAATGAAAGAACCTGCAAGGTAAGAGCTGGGAAGATCGTTTGCAGGTAGTTAGGGCTGGGGGGGGGAAAGCTACATTCAGAGTATAAGACGCTCCCTAATTATCAGCCTCTTTTAGGGAGGAAAAAAGTGTGTCTTATACATTGAAAAATACAATAAATAAATAGGTAGATAAATAAGTAAATAAGTAAACAAGTAAACAAGTAAACAACTAAAGTAAATAAGTAAGTAAGTAAGTAAATAAGTAAATAAGTAAATAAGTAAATAAGTAAATAAGTAAATAAGTAAATAAGTAAATAAGTAAATAAGTAAATAAGTAAATAAGTAAATAAGTAAATAAGTAAATAAGTAAATAAGTAAATAAGTAAATAAGTAAATAAGTAAATAAGTAAATAAGTAAATAAGTAAATAAGTAAATAAGTAAACAAACAAATAAATATCGATAGGCTAAATGTTAACCTGGGGAGGTTGCTTAGTCCACCTGGCATTGCAGAGAGGCAAGCCTCCAAAATGTCCCACCAGGAAAAGGTTCTACCTTCATGGAGGTGAAGTTCCTCTGGTGATCAAACTGGAACTCCATCTCCACAGCGCCATTCCGGAAGCTGTCATTCCGCCAGCCGATGTAATCGTAGCCCGGCCACACGCGGTATTGGTGGCTCTTGGTGAAATCGTCCAGTCCCAGAACACCATCTGTAAGCTGGCCCAGCCCACCCTGGAGGAACCTGTCACAAGAGTCAGAAGGATTGGTGGAGATGCTATCTAGGCATTGGGTATTCTTCTGCCCATTGAAGGGCTACAAAATATTTTACTACCACGCTGTGGGCGTGGCTTATTTTGGGGGTGTGGCTTCCAGCCATGTGACCAGGTGGGAGTGGCTTGATGATCATGTGACTGGGAGTGGCTTAAATGTCATGTGACTGGCTTAAAGGTGGCCAACTTGACGTCACTCACGTCAAGGGTTTGGGTTAGGCTGCCTGGCCTCTCCTCGCCTCAAAGAGATACAATTTCCCTATCTATTTACTCTTACTGAACATCGTGGCTCCGTCTTACTTTCGTTCCTGGTGACCGTCGTAGATTGAGTCGTTTAGATAAACGATAGGATTGCCAAAATCCATCATGGTTTCTCCTTCGGGCATGCTGTAGGACTCCAAGCCATCTAGGAAAGGAGACAGTTAAACATCAGAAAAAGGACACGATTCTGCAACCCAACAAAACTGACAGAGACTTCAAAGGATCATCAGAATTGCAGAAAAAAACAAATTACTGTCAACCTGCCTTCCATTCCTTACCAGACCAGACGCAACCGTAGAGTTCCACTCTCATGCAGACGGTCATGGGCTGCTCCGTCACTGGAATGACACGGATGTAGCGGGCGATGACAGGTGGGCGAAGATCTTTCAACACGACCTCGTAGGTGTCTGTGTTGCCTTGGATCACCTGGAAGGGATTTGGCCATCTTTAGAGGCACTGGACCTGGAGAATTGTGAGTCTTGAGAAGGAGAAGCCCATAGGGGTCGCTTTGAGTCTACCTGGCTGGGACAGTCTAGCTGGAAACATGTGAGAAGGTTGGAGAAGGCTACTGCAAAGATCTCAAGCAAGGAACGGGCCCACTGAGAACTTGATCATGAATGAATTGGGGAGGGAAGTCCTTAAGTACATTTTAATAATTATTATTATTATAACAACAGAGTTGGAAGGGACCTTGGAGGTCTTCTAGCCCAACCCTACATTACTTCAGATAGATGGTTATCCAACATCTGCTTAAAAACTTCCAGTGTTGGAGCATTCACAACTTCTGGTGGCAAGCTGTTCCACTGATTAATTGTTATAATTGTCAGGAAATTTCTCCTTAGTTCTAGGTTGTTTCTCTGCTTGTTTAGTTTCCACTCATTGCTTTTGTTCTACCCTCAGGTGCTTTGGAGAATAGCTTGAATCTATAGGAACACTGCTATCATGTCTCCCCTGGTCTTTCTTTTCATTAAACTAGCCATGTCGTCAGGTATAACAAGCAGGAAGAGGGAGATTGTGATCCCCCTGTATACGCTGGTGAGACCACATTTGGAATACTGTGTTCAGTTCTGGAGACTTCACCTACAAAAAGAGATGGATCAAATTGAACGGGTCCAAAGACGGGCTACAAAAATGGTGGAAGGTCTTAAGCATAAAACTCATCAGGAAAGACTTCGTGAACTCCATCTGTATAGTCGGGAGGACAGAAGGGACATGATCAAAGCATTTAAATATGTGAAAGGGTTAAATAAGTTTCAGGAGGGAAGTGTTTCTAATAGGAAAGCTGAACCCAAGAAAAAGGGGGCACAATCTGAGGTGAGTTGGGGGAAAAGATCAGAAGCAACGTGAGAAAATATTGACTGAAAGAGTAGTAGATGCTTGGAACAAACTTCCAGCAGACGTTGTTGGTAAATCCACAGTCACTGAATTTAAACATGCCTGGGATAAACATAGATCCACCCTAAGATAAAATACAGGAACATAGTATAAGGCCAGACTAGATGGACCAGGAGGCCTTTTTCTGCCGTCAATCTTATATGTCTCTATGTGTCATCTGCAAAAATTTCCTGTCTCACCTACCTGCCTGTTTTGGCGATCCTTCCAAGCGAGCCACCGTTCGCCGTTGCGGCTGTAATTGATCCGATAGGCGCGGGCGAACTCCTTCCCCGTGGCTCGGGCGTGGCGGCCTTGGGTCCCCACCAAGGTGATGAAGTAGAGTTTGTGAAGGTCGATCTGAAGAAACTGCACATCTTCCGGTTCCAGGAGTCCCGCCGGGCACCAGGCTCCATCGCCCTCTTCCCTGAGCAAACTGAACCCGCGAGGGGCAGAAATAGAGGCAGGTGAAACAGTAGAACCCATCACTCCAAAAAGACCAGATCGACAAACTTTATAGACACAAATGACGAGAGAGAGATTCTCCATCGGACCAGTTCTTTAGAACCAGTAGCGGAGATTTGCCGCCACTCGCCGGATCAGCAATGACGACCGGCGGTCCATGCTCCCGAATCGGTTCTCTGGTTGCCACAGCTTGCCAAAAAACCCACTCTACACATGTGCAAAGGCTTCTGTGCATGCGCAGAGATTCATTTCTGGGTTTTTCATACGACATGTTGTGGTCGCGCTTCTGTCGCGATGCGAACCGGGTACGGAAGGTAAGTGGAAGCCACCCCTGGGCCCAAAATACCGTATTTTTGGACTATAAGACGCACCGGAGTATAAGGCGCACCTTTGTTGGAAGAAAATAAGGATGGGGGAATTCTGCCTGCCAGCATTCATCTGGCTGGCGTCCTTAGCAAACATCTTGGAACGGGTATATTAGCCTTGCAAAGCTCCATCTGAGAGGCTGTTTTCAGCTTTGCAAAACTCATTTCCAAGGCTCCTTTTTTAGCTTTGCAAAGCTCCATTTGAAGGGTTGTTTTCATCCTTGCAAAGCTCTATTTGAGATGCTGTTTTCAACCTTTTAAAGCTCCGTTTGAGAGGCTGTTTTTAGCCTCCAAAAGCTCCGTTTGAGAGGCCAAGTGGGGCTCCATTCAGTGTATAAGACACACCCAGATTTCCACCCTCTTTTAGGAGGGAAAAGGGCACATCTTATACTCCGAAAAATACAGTACAGTGTTCCCTCGCTTTTCGCGGGGGGTGCGTTCTGAGACCGCCCGCAAAAGTTGAATTTCCGCGAAGTAGAGATGCGGAAGTAAATACACTATTTTTGGCTATGAACAGCATCACAAGCCTTCCTTTAACACTTTAAACCCCTAAATTGCAATTTCCCATTCCCTTAGCAACCATTCAGATTATTACTCACCATGTTTATTTATTAAAGTTTATTTTAAAAAATATTTATTAAAGGCAGACGAAAGTTTGGCGATGACATATGATGTCATCGGGTGGGAAAAACCGTAGTATAGGGAAAAAACCTGCAAAGTATTTTTTAATTAATATTTTTGAAAAACCGTGGTATAGACTTTCCGCGAAGTTCGAACCCACGAAAATCGAGGGAACACTGTATATTGTACCAAGTCCAACTTTGGAAGAAATTCCACGCACCGGGCATACTGGGGTCCAGTTGAATCATACCACTGACTGGAAGCAGTAATGTCTTCGTCTCTGATGGTTCCTTCGTACATCCCCAAAGGGTACCGACAAATTGCTGAGAAAGGGGAGAGAGGAAGAGAAGGGCACAAGGTTTGCAGTGGGGGGAAAAGGGCAAAGACCCCCTTCATCAAAGCCCTTGAAAACTCCGCGACAAATAGTTTGTTCCCTGCCTTGAAGCTCACTGCTTATTTTCTCAGCTTGGTTTTTCTTTTTTAAATTTAATTTTTAAAAGAGTTTTTTCTTCTTCTAACAAATCAACCCATCAGTGTGTCCTCTGGGCAGATTTTATTTGAACCTGTGCAGAATTGCACGAGTGGACATGCGTGAAACGTCACAGTGTGAACCGATGGTGAAAGTAAGTGGACCCCACCTCTGCTGCATATGTCTAGCCAACTGAGTTAACCAAATTCAGCAGGGGTTGGGTTTAAACCATTTGTGACAACGTTAAGGGTTCCGGGCTGATTCCTCCCTTGACTCCACCCGCCTGTTCTCCTCCAAATGGTGGAGACCAGTAAACTTTGCCGTACGACCACAAGCAAGCTCAAAATTTCCACCAGAAAGCGAAACAATTTGTGAATTCTGATGTCTACGTTTCCTAAATTTATGGGACGAATGCTTTACGTCTTGCATCATCAACATTGCAAAACTTAAAACTGTAACTGATGGACTGGGTAGAAATAGAACGGGAAACATTTAACATTAGAGAAACACCTTTCAGCTGTGGCGAGGGGGGCGTTCGCCCAGGTTCGCCTGGTGCACCAGTTGCTGCCCTATTTGGACCGGGAGTCACTGCTCACAGTCACTCATGCCCTCATCACCTCGAGGCTTGACTACTGTAATGCTCTCTACATGGGGCTACCTTTGAAGAGTGTTCAGAAACTTCATTTCGTGCAGAATGCAGCTGCGAGAGCAATCATGGACTTCTCTAAGTATGCCCATATTACTCCAACACTCCGCAGTCTGCATTGGTTGCCGATCAGTTTCCGGTCACAATTCAAAGTGTTGGTTATGACCTATAAAGCCCTTCATGGCACCGGACCATATTATCTCAGGGACCGCCTTCTGCCGCACTAATCCCAGCGACCAGTTAGGTCCCACAGAGTGGGTCTTCTCCCGGTCCCGTCAACTAAACAATGCCGCTTGGCGGGACCCAGGGGAAGAGCCTTCTCTGTGGCAGCCCCGGCCCTCTGGAACCAACTCCCCCTAGAGATTAGAACTGCCCCCACCCTCTTTGCCTTTCGTAAGCTACTTAAAACCCACCTCTGCCATCAGGCATGGGGGAACTGAGATACTCTTTCCCCCTAGGCCTTTACAATTTTTATTTATTTTATTATTATTTATTTATTATTTAGATTTGTATGCCGCCCCTCTCCGAGGACTGTTTTGCATGGTATGTCTGTTTGTATGTTTGGTTTTTATATTAATGGGTTTTAATCGTTTTTACTATTGGATTATTTTGTATACTGTTTTATTATTGTTGTTAGCCGCCCCGAGTCTCCAGAGAGGGGCGGCATACCAATCCAATAAATCAAATCA
The DNA here is from genome assembly GCF_031021105.1 of Erythrolamprus reginae. Lineage (NCBI taxonomy): Eukaryota > Metazoa > Chordata > Lepidosauria > Squamata > Dipsadidae > Erythrolamprus > Erythrolamprus reginae. The sequence continues at coordinate 4,077,471 of NC_091957.1, forward strand.
AATCAAATCAAATTGAAAAAATGGCATCCACCCATAAAAGGTGTACCCATTTTTTGTGGAGACTTAAAACTGTAACTGATGAACTGGGTAGAAATGGAATGGGAGACATTTAAGGTTGAATGGAAGCGAGGGATGTTTCCATTTACCTATGAGGTTCATACCTGGATTGACTTCAGACCCCGAACATGTTGAAAATCCAGCCAAGAGCAGAAGAGATAAGCAGAACATCCTTAGCTAAGGTAACCTTGGAATGGGTACCCTCCGTTGGACAGTTTGACGGGTCCTTAGTCACTGCCATTCATGATTCTGAAGAAACAGAGAAGGAACTTGATTAGAACTAGATGGTCAGGTTCTAGATCAGATGTCAAACACCAGGAGAATCAGCAGACCCAGGCGGTTCACATGGGTTCAAAGATTTATTGTGAACTTAAAGTTTCTACATGAATCTGAAGTACTAACAGTCAAAGAGTTGTAAACCTAATCCTACGTAGCTTCTGCTCAGGCAATCTCACACTACTTACAATAGCTTACAAAACTTTTGCCAGACCCATCCTCGAATACAGCTCATCTGTTTGGAACCCATATCACATCTCAGACATTAACACCCTTGAAAATGTCCAAAGATACTTCACCAGAAGAGCCCTTCACTCCTCCACTCGAAACAGAATCCCCTACGAGACTAGACTTTCAATCCTGGGCCTAGAAAGCTTAGAACTAAGACGCCTTAAACAAGATCTAAGTATTGCCCACAAGATCATATGCTGCAACGTCCTGCCTGTCGGCGACTACTTCAGCTTCAACCACAACAACACAAGAGTATACAACAGATTTAAACTTAATATTAACCGCTCCAAACTTGACTGTAAAAAATATGACTTCAGTAACCGAGTTGTCGAAGCGTGGAGCTCATTACCTGACTCCATAGTGTCATCCCCAAACCCCCAACACTTTACCCTTAGATTATCTACGGTTGACCTATACAGATTCCTAAGAGGTCAGTAAGGGGTGAGTACAAGTGCACTAGAGTGCCTTCCGTCCCCTGTCCTATTGCTCTCCTATATCTCCTATACCTTTCTTCTATTCCTATATCTCTTCTTCTATTCTTTCATTGATATGTTCTATTACTATACCTTCTTTTCTATTATTTCTTAGATATATTTTACTATGAGTATCTCCTCTATAACCTTCATCATGTATTTTACTATGTGTATATAGATATATACCCACTAAAACCCTCATTGCGTATTGGACAAAATAAATAAATAAAAAGCAAGGTGGCGGTTGATAAGGAATTCACATTGTGGTGGACTGACCGCACGAAGGGATTCATAGGCCGTCCACATGGGTATAAAGATTTATTGTAAGCTTAGGGTTTCTTTTAAAAAAAAAATATTGGTTATTTATAAAAAATAAAAATAATTTATAATTATAATTTATTATAGTTTATAATAAAAATAATAATTTTTATTGGAATATATTTATAAGCAAACACAAACAAACTACATAGAAATACAGAAATAAAGTATAAATACAATGTATATAGAAATAAAATATAATTGCATTGTATATAAAGTAATCTCTATTGTATCAGAAATGTAACACAAAACAAACAAACCACACAAAGTGTCAACTAATGAGATGACTGTCATTTGAGTTGACTGCCTAAATATAGAGCATATTCTTCTTCTCTATTTTTATTGATTTGATATTTGCCTTATCCATTCCGTACTAGTTATGAAATGAAAAAGAGTATTGAATTGAATTTAGGGTTTCTACATGAATCTGAAATACTAACAGTCAAAGCAACTTGGCGGTCAATAAGGAATTCACGGTGGGCTGGACTGAGGTCTCTTGAGGGCACGAAGGGTCTCATAGGCAGTTCAAATGACAAGTCCTCGGAGAGTGGCAGCATACAAATCCAATAGATAGATAGACAGACAGACAGACAGACAGACAGAAAGACAGACAGATAGATAGATAGTGTTCTGTCGGGCTCTTTGGTAGAATCCTCCCAAAAATTCACAGGTACAAATTTCAGACACACAGATGTTTGAAAATTCAAAACAATGTTCTTTATAATGAAAATTCACTTAAACCAAGCCCTCTTTTGGGATAGCAAAGAGCACTCGTCTCCAAACAAACTGGTAATTTGTACAAGTCCCTTATCAGTTCTGTGATACTTAGCTTGCAGCTGTGAGGCAATTCACAGTCCTTCTTCTTTCACAAAGTGACACACACTTTGCTCTGGTTTAGTTTCAAAGCGGGGAAAAATCAGCACACAAAAGGTCCAAGTCAGTAAAGCAGTCACGAAACACAAGGATCAGATAATCCTCCACAATGGCCAAACCCACAGGCTGCTATTTATAGCAGCCTCACTAATGACCCCAGCCCCACCCAACCACAGGTGGCCTCATTTTCTTTGATAATAATAATCTCTCTGTTGTTGCTGCCTATGCATCGCTCTCCGCATGCGTGGCTGTATCATTAACTCTTGTTCCGAATCCAAGGAGGAGCTAGATAATTGATCTCCTTCTGAGCTGTCTGCCCCACTCTCCTCCCTGTCACTCATGTCTTTTTGGTCAGAGGAGCCTTTATCATCAGATTCCACCAGGGGCAAAACAGGCCTGCAGCATGTGGATGTCTCCCCCACACCCACAGTCCCTGGGGCAGGAGCTGGGCCAGAGCTAACCACAACACCTTGAGTCCTTCGGGATTCGGCAGCAAAGAAGTCGAATGAATAAATAAATAAAAGAAAAGAAAGAAAGAAAGAACCCACCCACTTCCCCGCCCTCGAAAATCATATCCTGGAGGAGATTAATTTTCCACTTCCTTCCACCCTCCCCGGTCGGTGCTTCTAAACACAATGGAATTCCTTGGCGCTCCTGGGCGTGCGAGTCCGCGCTTCCAAACTTCCATCCCCACCAAGCTTGCAAGGTGCAAAGCAAAGAGTCCAATCCTAGCTTTCCTTTAAGCAGAAAAGCGTTAAAAATTTTGCCGTGGGTCGGGCGGGTGTGTGTGTGTGTGTGTGTGTGTGTGTGTGTTTGTAGGGCCGGGCGGTTTCTGCCGCTAATTGCTAACAGCTGCGAGAAGTGTATATTTGAAAACCATACTACAAGGAGAACGGCGGTGGTGATAGCAGAAGGCAAGCGAGCAGGGTTTGGCCAAGGTCACACAACACACACACACACCATACCATACACACTCTGCTCTGACCTGGAGAAAACTTCAACCTTCTTCCATTGCAAGGGGAGAGAAGGACCACCTGCTTTTGAGGTCCCTGGCAAGGGTTTCCGGCTCTAATCTGCCCTGCGTGTGCCACGTTCTCTCGCCTGCTTCACACACACGTCGGATTTGCTCGTATTTCTGCGCCTCCTCCCCGTCCCGTCCCATCCCCGTCTCAAGTCCTGCTCAGAGAAATATCTCTGGAAGGCAGTAGAACCCCACCATCTGCCTGCCTTCTGCTTCCCCCTTCAAGCCTTTGCGGGCTAAACGAGACCCGTGCCCCATCTGTGCTTCTCTGCCTCCAACTTTGAGGAAGGGGCTGCCTTGGAGGCTTTGTCCTGCCCCTTGGATTTCCCCCCCCCCTTCTTTCTTTCTTTCTTTCTCTCTCTCTCTCTTTCCTTCCTTCTTCTTCTTCTTCTTCCTTCTTCCCTCCTCCTTCCCTCCTCCTCCTCCTCTTCTTCTTCTTCTTCCTTCTTCCTTCTTCCTTCTTCCCTCCTCTTTCTTCCCTCCTCCTCCTCTTCTTCTTCTTCTTCCTTCTTCCTTCTTCCCTCCTCCTCCTCCTCCTCTTCTTCTTCTTGCTCCTCCTCCTCCTCCTTCTTCTTCCTTCTTCTTCTTCTTCTTCCCCCTCCTTCTTCTTCTGATTCTCCTTCTCCTTCTTCTTCTTCTTCTTCTCCTTCTTCTTCTTCCTCTCCTTCTCCTTAAGTTCCAGCTTCTCCCAAGGAAGAATATTTCAGCTGGCTCTGCCTTACGGGAGCAACAGAATTGGAAGGAGCCTCGGAGGTCTTAGCAATAGCATTTATACACCGCTTCCTAGTGCTTTTACAGCCCTCTCCAAGCGGTTTACAGAATCAGCCTCTTGCCCTCAACAATCTGGGTCCTCATTTGAAGGAAGGAAGGAAGGAAGGAAGGAAGGAAGGAAGGAAGGAAGGAAGGAAGGAAGGAAGGAAGGAATCAGCGGTTTACAGAATCAGCTTCTTGCCCCCAACAATCTGGGTCTTCATTTTACCCACCTCGGAAGGATGGAAGGCTGAGTCCACCTGGAGCCGGTGGTGAGATTTGAACCGCTGAACTACAGCTAGCAGTTAGCGGAAGCAGCCTGCAGTGTTGCACTCTAACCACTGCGCCACCCCATCTCATAAATAGATAGATAGATAGATAGATAGATAGATAGATAGATAGGTAGGTAGGTAGGTAGGTAGGTAGGTAGGTAGGTAGGTAGGTAGTCCCCTCATAATCTTTTTTGCTCTTCTCTACACTCTTTCTAGAGTCTAAAAATCCCTTTTGCATCGTGGCAACCCAAACTGAATGCAGTATTCCAAGTGTGGCCTTCAAGGCCTTGTATAGTGGTATTAACCCTTCACGTGATCTTGATTCTATCCCTCTGTTGATGCAGCCTAGAACTGTGTTGGCTTTTTTGGCAGCTGTCTCCAATTTAAATGGTTGTCAACTAAGACTCCAAGATCCCTCTCACTGTTACTACGGTTGAGTTTAGTTTCCCCCCATTGCTTCTTGTCCTACCCTCAGGTGCTTTGGAGAATAGCTGGACTCCCTCTTCTTTGTGGCAAGCCCTGAGATATCAGAAGGCTGCTATCTTGTCTCCCCGGGTCCTTCTTTTCATTAAACTAGACATTTACCCAGTTCCTGCAAACGTTCTTCACCTTTGTTGCTCTTCTGCAGTATAGCTGCACTCTATACAGGGAGAAATGCTTTCCCCTTCCATGCCTAAAATTGTGAAAACTTCTCATCCTGTGACCTTGGGTGACCTCCCCCTACTGGGTCAAGAAAGCAAAAAGGGTGTGTGAGGATGACTTTATCTGGGCCTCCATGAACCAGACATTAATTTCTCAATCCTTTGTGAGCCTTTGCAGAATGGTGCAGAGTTAGCACAAAACCTCCTCTTCTCAGCCAAGAGGAACACAACCACAGCCTCTCCTGACCCACGACCACACTGATGTTGTGGGGGTTGTGATTGCTCTTAGCTAGAAGGCAACAAGGGAGCTGTGGCCCTGTCTGTGGGTGGAGGGGTTGGACCATGGAACTGGGGGAAGTTGAAGCTGTTCTTTCTCTTTCTTGTGAGTTTTCAGCCTTTTTCAATTTTATATCTATCTATCTATCCATCCATCCACCCACCCACCCATCCACCCATCCATCTATCGTCTGTCTGTCTGTCTGCCTATCTACCTACCTACCTACTATCATCCATCTATCTATCTATCTATCTATCTATCTATCCATCCATCCATCCATCCATCGTCTGTCTGCCTGTCTATCTGTCTGTCTATCAGCTATCTATGTATCTATGTATCTATCTATCTATCTATCTATCTATCATCTATCTACCTATCCTTCTATCTATCTATCATCTATCTACCTATCCTTCTATCTATCTATCTATCTATCTATCTATCTATCTATCTATCTATCTACCTATCTATCTAACTATCTAACTATCTATCTATCATCTTTATCATATTTCTTTCCCTCTATCCATCCATGTATCATTTCTATCCTTTCTTTCTTTCTTTCCTTCTTTCTTTCTTTCTATGTCTTTCTCTCTGTGTCTTTCTTTTTCTTTCCCTTTCTCTTTCTTTCTGTCTTTTTCTATCTCTTTCTCTTTCACTTGCTCTCTCTCTCTCTCTCTCTCTCATCAAGCATCTCTGCCTCCAACTGAACCAAGGGCACTTTTTGGTCTTTCAAATTTTTTAAAAAAACACGGATACTCTGTCCCTCTTCCAGGCTAGAAGGGAGCCAAGAAAAAGGCAGCCACTCTTCCTTCCTGTAAGCCAGGAACAAAAGAGAGGCAGCTGTGTACCCTTCCGGCTACCCTGGGCCATGCCTCCTGCCTTCCCCTACGATGCCCCATGGGGCAAAGATCTCAAAAACATGGTTTCCAAACTCTCCTTTCCTAGCTCTGCCTTCCTTTCCCTTTGGAGGGGAGGGAGGGGGGAGGGGTGGGCAGGCCTCAAGTCCCCGGAAGAGGAGTGAGTGGCTGAATTGGACAAAGCCAAGGGAAAAAAGTATGTTAGGGAGTTGGAGAGAGAAGAGGAGAGGGGAGGGGAGAGGAGATTAGAGAAGAGAAGAGAAGGAAAATGAGAAAGGGAAAGAAAAAAGACAGAAAGGGGGGAGGGAGGGATGGAAGAAAGTAAGGAGAAGAGAAAAAGAAAAGAAACAAAGAGGGAAGAAGGGAAATAAAGAAAGGAAGAAAGGGAGAGAGAGAGAGAGAAAAGAAATAGAGAGAGAAAAGCAAGGAAGGAAAGAAAGAAAGAGAAAGAAAGAAAGAAGAAAGGAAGGAAGGAAAGAAAAAGAAGGAAGGAAGGAAGAGAAAGAAAGAAAGAAAAAGAAGGAAAGAAGAAAGGAAGGAAAGGAAGAAAGGAAGAAAGAAAGAGAAGGAAAGAAGGAAGGAAAGAAAGAAAGAGGAGGAAAAAAGGAAAGAAGGACAGAAAGAAGGAAGGATGGAAGGAAGGAAAGAAAAAAGAGAAAGAAAGAAAGAGAGAGAAGGAAAAAAGAAAGGAAGGAAAGAAAGAAAGAAAGAGGAAGAAGGTGGGAGGGAGAAGGAAGGAAGGAAGGAAGGAGAGAAAGAAAGAAAGAAAGAAAGAAAGAAAGAAAGAAAGATAGCCCACCCCCCTCGTGCCACAGGCCTTACCTCCCCGGCCGCCTTAGCCGTCCTGCCACCCGGTCCATGGTGGGGTGAGGGAGCCTCAGGCGCTTGAGTTCCATGGATCCAGCCGGGCTCCTTTCCCCACCATCCCTTCTCGGGGAGGGGCCCGAGCAACTTCGCCAGCGGTGCTGAAAAGTTGTCGGCCGAGGTCCACAGTTGTTGCTCCTGGCTGCTCCGTCCCTCCGCCACGGGCCCTGGAGACTCTTCTCCCTTCTTCTATGTCACTCCGGTTCCTATGGCAACCCCTGACGGAGCAGATGTGCATGTGTGTGTGTTGGTGCGTTGTGTTGGGGTGTGTGTGTGTGTTGGTGTGCAAAGCCAGAGAGGCTGCCTCTGGCCCGCTCTCCCCTCCTCCTTCCTCTCTCATCCCCTCCTACTCCAAGCTGCTGTTGCTCAGCCCACGGCTGGACGCTGTCCAAACTTTGCATGCAAAGAAATGAGGAAGCCACAAAACAAGGGGGGGGGCTAAGTGGGGCTGGCCGTGGGGCAGAGGGGGGGCTAGAGAGAGGCACTCTCCCACCCACCCTTCTCCCAGCCCGCTGACCCCTACAGAAATGGGGAACTGCACCACAGGCGCCAACGCGAGTTTGCAGCTCGCGACAGGAGAGGGAATTGAACTTTTGGCCTCCTGCTCGAAGGCAAAGCAGTTCCTAGAAGTGGGGGGCTCGGAGGTGTAGGGCGGCCGCCACTCTGGGGACGGGGAGGCGATCCATCAAAAAATGTCTCTCTTGCAAAGTCCTCCTCTGGGGAAGAGCCCTTGGCTTGGAAAGCCCTTCTCTTTGTTTGCTTTCGTTCTTGGTTTCCATCCCAATGAGGGTCAGGAACGGCTACGGTATCTTGAGAATACTCTGTGTGTGTGAGAGAGAGAGAGAGAGAGAGAGTGTGTGTGTGTACATAACAACAACAACAACAGAGTTGGAAGGGACCTTGGAGGTCTTCAAGTCCAGCCCCCTGCTTAGGCAGGAAACCCTACACCACCTCCACTTTCAACTGCTTTTGCAAAATGCAAGTTTTGCATCGCCGCTGGTTTGTTTCATTTAGAAGTACACAAGAACAAGGGGACACAATCTGAAGTTAGTTGGGGGAAGGATCAAAGGCAACATGAGAAAATATTATTTTACTGAAAGAGTAGTAGATCCTTGGAACAAACTTCCAGCAGACGTGGTTGGTAAATCCACAGGAACTGAATTTAAACATGCCTGGGATAAACATAGATCCATTGTAAGATAAAATACAGGAAATAGTATAAGGGCAGACTAGATGGACCATGAGGTCTTTTTCTGCCATCAGTCTTCTATGTTTCTATGTTTCTAGTTTAGTTTAAATAATAATAATAATAATAATAATAATAATAATAATAATAATAATCCTTCCCCTGACACACCCACCAAGCCACACCCAATAGTAACAACAACAACAACAACAACAACAGAGTTGGAAGGGACCTTGGAGATCTTCTAGTCCAACCCCCTGCTTAGGCAGGAAACCCTACACCATTTCAAACAAATGGTTATCCAACATCTGCTTAAAAACGTCCAGTGTTGGAGCATTCACAACTTCTGGAGGCAACTTCTGTTCCAGGGATTAACTGTTCTCACTGTCGGGAAATTTCTCCTTAGTTCTAAGTTGCTTCTCTCCTTGTTTAGTTTCCACCTGTTGCTTCTTGTTCTACCACCAGGTGCTTTGGAGAATAGTTTGGCTCCTTCTTCTTTGTGGCTACCCCTGAGATACTGGAAAACTGCTATCGTGTCTCCCCTGGTCCTTCTTTTCATTAAACTAGACATTTACCCAGTTCTTGCAACTGTTCTTCCTATGTTTTAGCCTCCAGTCCCTTCATCATCTTTGTGGCTCTTCTCTGCACTTTTTCTAGAGTCTCAGCATCCTTTTTGCATCGTGGTGACCAAACCCGAATAAAGCATTCCAAGTGTGACCTTACCAAGGCCTTATAAAGTGGTATTAACACTTCACATGATCCTGATTCCATTAATGCAGCCTAGAACTGTGTTGGCTTGTTTGGCAGCTGCTGCACACGGCTGGCTCCTATTTAAACGGTCGTCCACTAGGGCTCCAAGGTCCCTCTTACACGCCCACCATAATTGGTGCTTGGTGGGATAGAAACGGTCACCAGAGCAAAGTGACTTATGACCGTTTTTCACCCTTACCACTGTTGCGGCTTCCCCAGGGATCACCGTCAAAACAATCCCATCTAAGGTTATTTTTAACCCCGAAACGTTCAGCACGTGTGCTATTTAATTTCAAACGCGATTTTCCACACACCCCGAGGGCTGAAATAATGATACGAGTAAATATGTTGGCTGGCTCTATGAGTTGCCCACACATCAGTGAGAACTTGTGAATCTGAGTCTGTGAGTCATTTGCTCAGTGTATTCCTTCTGGGTTTCCCAGAGTATTTGACGGAGCGAAATTAGGAGAAGTTGCTAATGATCTCAAAAAATCAGAATAACAATCTTCTAGACCAATCCTGTTATGTTTGCAAGTTGTTAGAATAAATGTGATCACTTTAGATGTTCCTGATTATTAAATAAAGAGCTGTTATCCTCTTCATCGGCCTCCAGCCTCTGATTTAACAAATCCCTTGCTCAAACAGGTGACCGTACACTCGTATGCCAGTGATGGACTCCTATGGGTATGGTCAAGTACGCAGAACCGGTAGAAATTTTTTTTCTTTTTTTCCCTTCTGGGCTCTCGGTATGTTTTTCCTATCGCAGTAAATGAGGTTGAATGTGTATAATTTTAGAAGAGCTGTGCGTGCGTGTGTTTACATATACTTTATATAGGAGATAATGTCTATTTTTGTGTGCCTCTGTGTAATATGTATGTACACCTATGGCATATATATACATAGAATTAAATAGTATATTTTGGAGGTTCAGTAATAGTAAATAGAGAGGGAAATTGTATCTCTTTGAGGCCAGGAGAGGCCAGGTATCCTAACCTAACTTTTGATGTAAGTGACGTCAAGTTGGCCACCTTTAAGCCAGTCACATGACCTTTAAGCCACCCCTGGTCACATGGTCTGCAAGCCACACCCACTTGGTCACATGGTCAGCAAGCCATACCCACAAAATAATCCACGCCCACAGTGTGGTAGAAAAACATTTTGCAGACCTTCACTGGTCTGGGGTATGGAGGGATATCAAAACCGTGGATTTTTTATTATTATTATTATTATTATTATTATTATTATTATTATTATTATTTATTGGTACTCGCATTTTAATACTGGAAACAGCCCAGAGTCACCTTGAATGAGTTGGATGGCCATATAAATTTTCTAAATAGAATAGAATAGAATAGAATAGAATTCTTTACTGGCCAAGAGTGATTGGATACACAAGGAATTTGTCTTGGTGCAGATGCTCTCAGCATACATAAAAGAAAAAGGTACATTTGTCAAGAATCATGAGGTCCAGCACTTAATGATTGTCATAGGGGTCAAATAAGCAATGAAGAAACAATCAATATTAATATAAATCTTACGATACAAGCAACAGTTTACAGTCAGAAGTGGGAGGAAATGGGTGATAGGAATGATGAGAAAAAACTAGTAGAAATAGAAGTGCAGACTTAATAAAAAGTTTGACAGTATTGAGGGAATTATTTGTTTAGCAGAGTGATGGCGTTCAGGAAAAAAAACTGCTCTTGTGTCTAGTTGTCTTGGTGTGCAGTGCTCTGTAGCGACGTTTTGAGGGTAGGGGTTGAAACAGTTTGTGTCCAGGATGTGAGGGGTCAGTCAATATTTTCCCCACCCTCTTTTTGACTCGTGCAGTCTACAGGTCCTCAATGGAAGGCAGGTTGGCAGCCATTGTTTTTTCTGCAGTTCTGATTCTCCTCCGAAGTCTGTGTCGGTCTTGTTGGGTTGTAACAAACAGAAGTCCAGCACAGGCGATTGCGTTGGGACAAGACCTTACAAGCGTGTTCTATTTTCATCTGGGCCGTGCTAAAATGAGCACGAGCGTGCGCCCCATAACACCCTGGGCACATGGTCCGACTTCTCAACAAACTCGCAGCCCTGCCAGAGGAGAAATAAGAAGCGGCTTATTCGAGTAGGCGAGATCTTTGCACGCAACCCTGCTCTCTTCTCCTTCCCCTTCGTCCCCAGGTGCTTTCTCTAAATAGCTGGAGCTATTTCTGCCTCCCACTTCACCACTTAATAATCCTAATTGGAGGCCCGCGGATAAAAAGTCTCCCCCTTTAATTTCCCGCAGAACAAATACTACGAGTCCCGTAACTCCTAGACAGTCTGCCTCGTAAGCTCACAGAGATAAGAGAGTTTTGGATGGAAGAGAACCACAGGCTGTGGGTTTGGCCCGTTCAACATTTCTCCCTTTCTTTCTGTGGTTTCTAAGGTCACGGACTTGTTTGAGGAGCACCCCAAAAGCCAGAGTCAGCAAAGTCCTCACCTCCTGCTCCCCCTCCCAGAATGTTCTTTGTCAAGAGAGGAAGAGTTGGACCTTTAGCTAAAGAGCCCGTCTTTTGACCTTCTTGCCTTGTTTATAGAAGTTTATAGGAGAACTGGCATCTTCAGCCAGAATTAGAAAATAAAATTTTTAAAAAAGCAGAGGAGGAGTAAGAAAAGGTCAATGGATGAAATCTAATTATCATCTCCAAGGCTTTGGAGAGTGCGATACCTCCTGGGTGCAGAGGTTTTTTTTATTTTTCCTTGATCGAACCCCTACGACCCCGTCCAGCTTTGAAGAAATAAAAAAGAGTTTTGCTAAGGGGAAGCAAAATTTTATCCGCCTCTTTGTTCCCACTCAGGCTGTCCTTTCGTTGACCCTCCTCTCATTCCCTTCAAGATTTCATAGGGGAATTAATTCTTCTTGTAATTCTTCCATTCAGCGAACAATTCTTGGAGAGTAGATGAGTAGAGTTGGGGGTCCTCCAGGTGTGGAGCATGAGGTCAGCTCCTGCTGACCTGAATGTGGACGATAGGCATTGTAGTCCAAAAGAACCAAACCCCAGGAGTTTGCGACGGGATAATTCGGTAACGAAGGAGATGACGGGTAGCTTTTGATATGTGGGTAGGGCAAGAAGCAATGGATGGAAACTAGTCAAGGAGAAAAGGAACCTAGAACTAAGGAGAAATGTGCTGACAGTCAGAACGATCAACCAGTGGAAGGACTTGCCTTCAAAAGTTCTGAATCCTCCATCACTGGAGGCTTTTGAGAAGAGAGAAGCTTCCTGAAGCCTTCGAGGGTGAAAAACCACCCAACGGGCAAACCTTCAAAAGTTCTGAATCCTCCATCACTGGAGGCTTTCGAGAAGAGAGAAGCTTCCTGAACCTGAATTTTCAGTCTCTTTTAGGGAGGAAAGCGGTGCGTCTTATACTCCAAAAATACAGTAATCTATTGTTTCAGCAAGAATATCTGCCACCCTATTGCTTGGATCACAAATCGACCCCCAGCCCATGAACCAAAGTATTCCGATGTTACATGAATCGGAATAAACAATGAGTGACAAGTCCTGTCTAAAGCTTTATCCTTCAAATTCCCTCGCTACATTCTTCGGATTCTCTACAAATCTTCCACTGGTTTAATTAGCTCGGAGCGCTAAAAGACAGCCTCCGTTTTTTTCATGGGCTGCTAACATCTGTTAGCAGGCAAAAAAAACCCAACATGGAGGCAGATTCTTGCCATTTTCCAAGAGGGCTGGGAGAATGCCAGTCTGAAATCTTTCAAAAGCCACCCAGGGTCAATATTGACAAATACAGATCTGGAACAGAACTCGGCTGAACTCTGCCGACACTTCCCTTGCCCTGTTTTTTAAAGCCAAACATGTTTTTTTAAAAACAAAAGAAAACATGGGTTGCTAAAGCTATAGAGAAGAAAGTAAGTAAGGAGAGAGAGAGATTGATTCTGAGAGTGAATGGGAAAGAGGGAGAAGAAGAGGGAGGGAGGGAGGACCGAAGGAGGAAGGGAGGAAGGAAGGAAGGAAGGAAGGAAGGAAGGAAGGAAGGAAGGAAGGAAGGAAGGAGGAAGGACATTCTGAGAGTGAATGGAAAAGTGGGAGAGGGGAGAAGAGGGGGATGGAGGGAAGGATAGAAGGGAAGGGAAGAAGGAAGGAAGGAAGGAAAGGATGGAAGCAGGGAGAAGGACAAGAGTGGGGAACAGGGAGAGGGAGAAAGAAAGGAAAGAAAGAGAGAGAGAAAGAAAGAAAGAATGAATGAAAAAAAGATGGAAAGAAAGTGAGCTGATTTATAACAAAGTGCTTTTCATTCTTTAGCAGACACAGCTACATCCCGAGGAAGGAAAGGATGGAAGCAGGGAGAAGGAGAAGAGTGGGGAACAGGGAGAGGGAGAAAGAAAAAGAAAGAAAGGAAAGAAAGAGAGAGAGAGAAAGGAAGGAAGGAAGGAAGGAAGTGAGCTGATTTATAACGAAATGCTTTTCATTCTTTAGCAGACACAGCTACATCCCGAGGAAGGAAAGGATGGAAGCAGGGAGAAGGAGAAGAGTGGGGAACAGGGAGAGGGAGAAAGAAAAAGAAAGAAAGGAAAGAAAGAGAGAGAGAGAAAGGAAGGAAGGAAGGAAGGAAGTGAGCTGATTTATAACGAAATGCTTTTCATTCTTTAGCAGACACAGCTACATCCCGTGGATTTATGGATGCCCCCTGAAACCCAACCCAGCCCAGACCTTCAATTCCTCGAAATGGTGAGGATGGATCCGAAAATGGAGGATGAACTGCTTGCAAAATTCACAGTTAACACCTCGAACTGAGGCCGAAAAGAACATGAAAAACAGAAACAGAAATTCGGGTACCTGAAAAGAGAAGTCGTCGACAACTGGGATTACCACCGCATACAGTGTTCCCTCGATTTTTGCGGGGGATGCGTTCCGAGACCGCCCGCGAAAGTCGAATTTCCGCGAAGTAGAGATGCGGAAGTAAATGCACTATTTTTGGCTATGAACAGTACCACAAGCCTTCCCTTAACACTTTAAACCCCTAAAGTGCAATTTCCCATTCCCTTAGCAACCATTTAGATCATTACTCACTATGTTTATTTATTAAAGTTTATTTAAAAAAATATTTATTAAAGGCAGATGAAAGTTTGGCAATGACATATGACATCACTGGGCAGGAAAAACCGTGGTACAGGGAAAAAACCCGCAAAGTATTTTTTAATTAATATTTTTGAAAAACCGTGGTATGGACTTTCCGCGAAGTTCGAACCCGCGAAAATCGAGGGAACACTGTATAAACAAGTAAGTGGCACCAATCAGAACCATCAAGGTTTAGATCACTAAGCGGCAAGATAACACAGGACTACTCTGCGACTTAGTTTGGATTCTACAATGAGAAACGTAGCACAGGAATCATTTTTTTTGGTTCTTTTCAGGGCTAGGTGCTTTCCCAGTATCCCCCCTTAGAGCTTGAAGACCACCGTGTTTCAGTAAAAAAAATATAGATTCCTTTTGCTCTAGGAAACTTTGTCAAATATTTCTGCCACTTCTTCGAGCAGACGAAGTCTGCTTTTCTTGACCAGCCCCAAAAGCCTTTTATTATATTTATTTATTTAAGTTATCAGGAAAGACTACATGAACTCCATCTGTCTAGTCTGGAGGACAGAAGGGAAAAGGGGGACATGATCGAAACATTTCAATATGTTCAAGGGTTCAATAAGGTTCAGGAGGGAAGTGTTTTTAATAGGCAAATGAACACGAGAACAATCCGAGGTGAGTTGGGGGGAAGATCAGAAGCAACGTGAGAAAATATTATTTTAACAAAAGAGTAGTAGATGCTTGAAACAAACTTCCAGCAGACGTGGTTGGTAAATCCACAGTCACTGAATGTAAACATGCCTGGGATAAACATAGATCCATTCTAAGATGAAATACAGGAAATCCCAGCGACCGATTAGGTCCCACAGAGTGGGCCTTCTCCGGGTCCCGTCAACTAAACAATGCCGGTTGGCGGGCCCCAGGGGAAGAGCCTTCTCTGTGGCGGCCCCGGCCCTCTGGAACCAACTCCCCCCGGAGATTAGAACTGCCCCTACTCTTCCTGCCTTCCGTAAACTCCTTAAAACCCACCTTTGCCACCAGGCATGGGGGAACTGAAACATCTCCCCCGGGCACGTTTAATTTATGCATGGTATGTCTGTGTGTGTGACTGTTAGCATATGGGGTTTTTTAAATATTTAAATATTTTAAATCTGTCTGATTGCTTATGATTTGTTTTTTACATGTTGTGAGCCGCCCCGAGTCTTCGGAGAGGGGCGGCATACAAATCTAAGTAATAAATAAATAAATAAATAAATAGTATAAGGGCAGACTAGATGGACCAAGAGGTCTTTTTCTGGAAAATGGTTCTTGAGAAGAGGCAAAAAAATCTTGAACACCCGGTTCTTACCTAGAAAAGTTCGTAAGTAGAGGCATTTGTAGGTAGAGGTACCACTGTATCAATGTCTCTTTTGTAGTGTGGTGACCAAAACTGAATGCCGTACTTTAGGTGTGGTCCAGGTAGGGCATTATAGAGTGGTATTAGCACCTCCCTTGTCTTTTGATGGGTGATGGGTTTATTTATTTATTTATTTATTAGATTTGTATGCCGCCCCTCTCCGGAGACTCGGAGCAGCTTACAACCCCAAAACAATACAAATTCAATAGTTTAAAAAGACAATTTAAAAACCCTTAATATAAAAAACAATCATACATCTCATACAAACCATACATAAAGCAGAAAGGACCCAGGGGAATTAATTCCCCCATGCCTGATGACAGAGGTGGGTTTTAAGAAGTTTGCGAAAGGCAAGGAGGGTGGGGGCAGTCCTAATCTTCAGGGGGAGTTAGTTCCAGTGGGTCGGGGCCGCCACAGAGAAGGCTCTTCCCCTGGGTCCCGCCAAACGACATTGTTTCGTCGATGGGACCCAGAGAAGGCCAACTCTGTGGGACCTAACTGGTCGCTGGGATTCGTGCAGCAGAAGGTGGTCTCGGAGATATTCTGGTCCGATGCCATGAAGGGCTTTATAGGTCATAACCAACACTTTGAATTGTGACCGGAAACTGATCAGCAACCAATGCAGACTGTGGAGTGTTGGTATGACATGGGCATACTTGGGGAAGAGTTATTTCGGACCCTTTTATCATGGTTGGAGAAATTCCGTCGGTGGCATCTTGCATAAACAAGTCTCCTCCAAAGCCCATCCTGGAGTAGTTTCTTCAAGCGGCGCTTCTTCGTCCCTTGAGGAATTGTCTGGAGGCCCGAAGGTCTGGAAACAGGTTGGTCCAGCCAGCCAACGGTCCTCGCCAAAACCTTCTTCAGGTCCCTCCATCAAGATCTGCAGAAGAACCACTCCCGTCAAGAAGAAAAGCCATTTTTTGGTGGCATCCGTTTCCTTCCGCTGTGGACGTTTCTTCACCAGTGGGGGGTACAATATCCGGCTTGGCTTCCTGCCTTTCCGTTTTACGTATGCCGAATACTTTTCAGATGGGGATGAGAAAGTGTTTCCCAAGGGAAAGTTTGCTTTCGAATCTCCAAATACAGGCGTGGTTTCTACCAAGCTGGGCATCTTCTTCTTCTTCTTTTTTTACACAAAACAGAGAGAAATAAAAATTTATTTAAAGTACATTTTATTTCTTTATTAATCAGATTTATATGCTGTCCCTCTCTGAAGACTCACTTACAACATATAGAAAAACAATGTACGATGAAATCCAATTAATTAAAGTTAAAATCTGAAAACCTAAAAACCAATTAAAATACACTCCTACCCATTCAACCAGAGACAAGAACACCAAGACAACTAGACACAAGAACAGGTTTTTTCCCCCGAACGCCATCACTCTGCTAAACAAATAATTCCCTCCACACTGTCAAACTTTTTACTAAGTCTGCACTTCTATTTCTACTAGTTTTTTTTCTCATCATTTCTATCACCCATCTCCTCCCACTTATGACTGTATGACTGTAACTTGTCGCTTGCATACTTAAGATTTTTATCAATATTGATTGTTTCTTCATTGCTTATTTGACCCCTATGTCAATCATTAAGTGTTGTTCCACATGATTCTTGACAAATCCATATTTTCTTTTATGTACACTGAGAGCATCTGCACCAAGGCTAATTCCTTGTGTGTCCAATCACACTTGGCCAATAAACTATTCTATTCTATTCTATTCTTCTTATCTCCTCTCCTGTCCTCTCCTCCTCTACTCTATTTTTATTCAATTTTCTATTTTCTATTCTATTCTATTCTACATTCTACTCTCTACTCTACTCTACTTTACCCTACCCTACTCTAATTCTATTCTATTCTATTCTGTACACTGAGAGCATATGCACCAAGACTAATTCCTTGTGTGTCCAATCACACATGGCCAATAAAGAATTCTATTCCATTCCATTCCATTCCATTCCATTCTATTCTATTCTATTCTACTCTATCACAAACTCACCATACATTCACCGGCCAGGGGGCAGAGTCTAATGACCCCAAGCCTGGTGGCATAGATGAGTCTTCAGACTCTTACGAATGGTGAGGAAGATGGGGGCAGTACGAATCTCCAGGGGGAGCTGATTCCAGAGGGCCGGGGGCCCCACAGAGAAGGCTCTTCCCCTAGGTCCCGCCAAGCGACATTGTCTAGTTGACAGAACTTGGAGAAGGACAACTCTGTGGGACCTGACCAGTCGCCGGGATTCGTACGGCAGGAGGCGGTCCCGTAAGTAATCTTGCCCGAAGCCATGTAGGGCTTTATAGGTCATAACCAGCACTTTGAATTGAGTCCGGAAACCAATTGGCAGCCAATGCAAACCACGGAGTGTTGGAGAGATATGGACATGCCTAGGCAAGCCCATGAATACTCACATGGCTGCATTCTGCACAATTTGTAGTTTCCGAACGCTCTTCAAAGGTAGCCCCATGTAGGGAGCATTGCAGTAGTCTAATTTTCATTATGAAAACAGCTTTTTAGAAGAGCAGAGATATTATTAGCCTTAAATACTATGGTTTTTAATTGTTTCAGCTGAAGACAGCTAAATCTAAAGAAGAAACCATTCCCATATATTGTGGAAATCAAATTAGTAAAGGGGCATATTATTATTATTATTATTATTATTATTATTATTATTATTATTATTATTATTTGTCTAACACAGAAGAAAAGATGCCATTCGATTATATAATTAGCAAAAATGCATCTTCGCACACAGTACGCTTAAAATATACCTTTGACAAACTATAATTAGAATTGCTACACAGCTTTAGGTTTTTCTTGGAGGATCTATATTAATTTAACTAAACATAAAACAAAATTCTGAAATTTCATTTAACTAGCTGCTGAACACCCCTTGCAGGACTGTCCAAATATGCTAAACCAACTTTGACATATAATGTTTAAATTATCAAGAGCTATTGCTTATGAACACCCTTCGAAATTATTAAGCACTTGGCAACCCTCAAACTAACCCAAGACAAAATAATGTCAGAGAAGCAATACATGATTAATCTTAAGCAAGCATTTTAAATAACTTAACATAGTTGCCTAGGATTGAGGATGGTACGATAATCACAAAATATTTTGAAGTGATTTTGAGGTAAAAACCGAAATAGAAACATAGAAAATTGACGGCAGAAAAAGACTTCATGGTCCATCTAGTCTGCCCTTATACTATTTCCTGTATTTTATCTTAGGATGGATCTATGTTTATCCCAGGCATGTTTAAATTCAGTTACTGTGCATTTACCAACCATGTCTGCTGCACGTTTGTTCCAAGCATCTACTACTCTTTCAGTCAAATAATATTTTCTCACGTTGCTTCTGATCTTTCCCCCAACTAACCTCAGATTGTGTCCCCTTGTTCTTGCGTTCACTTTCCTATTAAAAACACTTCCCTCCTGAACCTTATTTAAACCTTGAACATATTTAAATGTTTCAATCCTGTCCCCCCTTTCCCTTCTGTCCTCCAGACTCTACAGATGGAGTTCATGAAGTCTTTCCTGATAAGTTTTATGCTTAAGAACTTCCAATATTTTTTTAGTCGGTCTTTGGACCCGTTCAATTTTATCAATATCTCTTTGTGGTGAGGTCTCCAGAAATGGACACAGTATTATTCCCTTCTGTCCTCCAGACTAGACAGATGGAGTTCATGAAGTCTTTCCTGATACGTTTTATGCTTAAGACCTTCCACCATTCTTGTAGCCCGTCTTTGGACCCGTTCAATTTTATCAATATCTCTTTGTGGGTGAGGTCTCCAGAACTGGACACAGCATTATTCAAAATGGGGTCTCCCCAGCGCTCTATGCAGCGGGATCACCATCTCCCTCTTCTTGCTTGTTATACCTCTAGCTATGCAGCCAAGCATTCTACTTACTTGAAAGTGAAATTACTGAAAAACACTGGGCATCTTCAATAGGATGAGCTGTTTCTCCCAGGAACTGATCTTGAAAGCAGCAAATTTTTAGTTCACCCCTCTCTCTTTCCCTCTCTCTCTCTTTGCAACGGGAAAGGCAGAATTATGAAGACGGAGTTGCTAGCCATAATTTCACTCTGCCAGCTATAAATACTGTTCGTGCCCACTGCTGTTGGTTCAGGAGGGAGGTGTTCTGACTCACAGGTGACTGTTTGCATCGCTCCACCTGTCTACACCCATCACATCAACAAGACCTTTGTACTCTGAAGCTATAAGGTCCTCATTACACTCAGGAGAAGCAAGGTAGCAAATTGAAGGACCTACTAGTAAAGGGCAATAAGGTCCCGCAGAGTTGGCCTTCTCCAGGTCCCATCGTCTGGCGGGCCCCAGGGGGAAGAGCCTTCTCTGTGGTGGCCCCGGCCCTCTGGAATCAGCTCCCCCTGGAGATTAGAACAGCCACCACCCTCCTTGCCTTTTGCAAGTTACTTAAGACCTACCTTTATTGCCAGGCATGGGGTAACTGAGATACCCTGAGCATAGATAGTTTTATGAATGGTATGATTGTATTGAATGTTTCTTAATGATGGGCTTTTTAAATGTTTTGTTTCTTTTTGAATATTGGATTTGTATATTGTTGTGATTGTTGTGAGCCGCTCCGAGTCTCTGGAGAGGGGTGGCATACAAATCTAATAAATAATAATAATAATAATAATAATAATAATAATAATTATTATTATTATTATTATTATTATTATTATTATTATTATTATTATTATTATTAATTAGATTTGTATGCCACCCTTCTCGGAGACTCGGAGCATAATTGGAGACAAATCCAACTATTATTATTGTTGTTGTTGTTGTTGTTGTTGTTGTTATTATTATTATTTTGTCAATACAACACAGCAAACGAGATCACTATGCTGGATTTCGTATTTCATCACCAGTCGGGCACTTCCCAAGCATCTAAGACTGTGTGATGTAGCAGCGAATTATGTGTGCCGATCCCAGTAAAGTGGCCTTTTGCAATTGACCGATGGAGATTTTGTCAATTCCGATGGTTTTCAAATGTCCGCTGAGATCCTTTGGCACTGCGCCCAGCATGCCAAGTACCACTGGGACCACTTTCACGGGCTTATGCCAGAGTCGTTGCAGCTCGATTTTTAGATCTTCGTATTTCACTAATTTCTCTAGCTGCTTCTCCTCCATTCTGTTGTCCCCTGGGATTGCGATGTCGATGATCCATACTTTCTTTTTCTCCACAATCAGGATGTCAGGTGTGTTATGCTTCAGAATTCGGTCAGTCTGAAGTCGGAAGTCCCACAGTAGTTTTGCTTGCTCATTTTCGACCACTTTTTCAGGCTTATGATCCCACCAGTTCTTTGCCACTGGTAAATGGTAGTTCCGGCACAAGTTCCAGTGGATCATCTGTGCCACAGCATCATATCTATGCTTGTAGTCAGTCTGTGCGATCTTTTTGCAGCAGCTGAGTATGTGATCGATTGTTTCATTTGTTTCTTTACAGAGTCTGCACTTTGGATCGTCTGTTGATTTTTCAATTCTGGCTTTGACAGCATTTGTTCTAATATTATTATTAATAATAATAATAATAATAATAATTATTATTATTATTATTATTATTATTATTATGTTATCGGATGCTATCATGATATCACTACAGGTGTTTTTTCCAGAGCTAAGAGGTCCTCAAGCAATGGAGAAGAAGAAAGAAGATGATGAAAGTTCCTTCTTTCAGGTGATGGTGTGGAGGAAAGGCTAAAGTCTTAGAATCATAGGGTTGGAAGCAGTGAAGGGCTGTATATTTTTTTACTACCACACCAATGATGGGCCCCTACGGGTATGGTCAGGTATGCAGAACCGCTGGAAAAATATTTTTTTCTTGTTTTCCCTTCTAGGCTCTGGGTATGTTTTTCCTATTGCAGTAAATGAGGTTGAATGTATATAATTTTAGAAGAGTTGTGCTGGTGCATGCAGTTTATATAATAGATAATGTATATCTTTGTGTATCCTCTATAACATTGTATCTTTTCTATATCTTGTATTTCTTCTCTACTGTTGTGATTCCGTCTGAGGCCCCTCAGGGAACGGCTGATCCTCTGCCGGCTTCCTGCTCAGAGGGGGAGGATGAGGAACAGGAGGTTCAGGCAGATGGGGAGGAGGAATCTCAGGCTGAGGGAGAGGGAGGACAGCCAGAGTCCCCCGAGAGGGAGCTCTCCCCAGCAAGCAGCCTGGATTCCTTAGATGAAAATGCACAAGCAATAATCGATCTCCGGCAGAGAAGAGCAACACAACGAAGGGGACAATTAGCCAGGTACTTTCAGCACTAAAGAGGCAACAGCTGGGTTTGGGTGTGGTGCTCTCTGGAAAGGCTGAAAAGGCAGACCCACCCTTCCTGGCTTGTGGAATATTATCTTTGGGAGTCCTGGGACCTGGCTGTGATCTTTGGCGTCTTGGAATTCTGGTTTGTGACTTTGAATACTGAAACCTTGGGGGGAAAAGGTGTGGGTCTTATTCTCTACAGTGGTGGGTGTGCCAGCAAGAAGTCTGCTGTATTGTCTGGCCATCAGGACTCTGCTGTGAAGTCTCATAGCCTGCCTGTTGGGAAGAACAGGTTATTCTCTGTGTTTATTTTTCAAACTATAAAGTGCTTTTGCTTTTACCAGCGTGTCTGGCTGCTTTTTCCAGTTGGTGTTGAAGTCTGGGGGTACCCAGGCAGAACATCTACTATATCCTCTATTGTGTATTATTGTGTATTGGACAAAATAAATAAATAAATAAATAAATAAATAAATAAAAATAATATATTTTTTTGTAGGTGAGGTCTCCAGAACTGAGACTAGACATGCCGTCTAATCATCATTGTTTCGAAAATAATCATAGCAATAACCGTCGACTGCCTTGAAGGCACCTGACGAATCTCTCCCCACCACCCCGTTCCCCAGTTCTGTTTTTCCAATTAAAAAGTAAGTATCCACCCTCCCGTGCATAATGCTGTTTATCCCCAAGGAACAGAATGGATAATGGAAGAAATGAAAGAAGAAGAAGAGAAAAAAAGTCAAATGCAATATTCAGGCGGAGGGAACGGCTACTTTTTGGGGTCAGCGACACCCTCGTGGGGGAAGGAAATATTTATGAAACATTCCTGAAATCATTCATTAGGGTGGAGAAACTAGGAGAGTGATGCAATTCTGCCTTTCTGTAGTTTATCACGAGCTTGGAAAGGATGAAGATGGAATTTGGAAAAAATGTGGATTTTTAAAAAATCCCCTTTCCCCCTGAGAGCACGATTGGACTGCCTGGGTTTAAAGAAAGAGGCGTATTTTGGAGGGTGTTGAGAAACACAATATAAGGGGGTTTTTTTTGCTTCTTGGAGGATCTCTGTAGAAGTCCCTGATAAAGATTTCATGCATATAAGCCAGTGGTGAAATCTATTTTTTTTACTACCGGTTCTGTGAGTGTGGCTTGAGGAAGGATAGTTCAAAATTTCCATTCCCACCTCATTCCTGGGGAAAGGATACTGCAAAATCTCTATTTTCTCCCCGCTCCTGTGGGAAGGATATGGCAAAATCTCTTCCTCCCCTTTCTTTCTCTCTTTCTTTCTCTTTTTCTTCCTTTCTCTCTCTCACTCTTTCCTTTCTTCCTTTCTCCCCTTCCTTCTTCCTTCCTAACATTATTGCTGTGGCTTTAGACTCCTTTCTTTCTTTCTCTCTCTCTCTCTCTCTTTCTTTCTTTTTCCTTCCTTCCTCTTTCTTTCTTTCCTTCCTTCCCTTCTTTTTTCTTTCTCTCTCTTTCTTTCCTTCCTTCCTTCTCTCCCCTTCCTTCCTTCCTTTCTTTTTTTCCTAACATTATTGATGCGGCTTTAACTTCCCCTCTCCCTTTCTTTTCTTTTTTTCTCTTTCTTTCTTTGTCTTTCTCTCTCCTTCCTTTCCTCTCTCCTTCCCTCTCCTTACTTCTCCCTTCCTTTCTTTTTTTCCTAACATTATTGCTGTAGCTTTAGACTCCCCCTCTCCTGTTCCTTCCTTCCTTCCTTTCTTTTGCTTTCCTTCGTTTCTTCCCTCATTTCCTTTTCTTACTCCTTCCTTCCTTTCTTCTTTCCTAACATTATTGTTGCAGCTTTAGACTTCTTTCTTTCTTTCTTTCTTTCTTCCTTCCCTTTCTTTCTTTCTTTCTTTTCTTTTTCTTTCTATATTGCCAGGCATGGGGGAATTGAGACATCTCCCCCAGGCTTATATAGTTTTATGTATGGTATGTTTGTGATGTATGGTTTTTAAATGACAGATTTTTAGATACTTTCTTTTAAATACTATTAGACTTGTTAAATTGCACATTGTTATTATTATTGTTGTGAGCCGCCCCGAGTCCGCGGAGAGGGGCGGCATACAAATCTAATAAATTATTATTATTATTATTATTATTGTTGTTGTTGTTGTTATTGTTATTAGTGTTATTAGTATTATTATTTTCTTTCTTTCTCTCTCTCTCTTTCCTTCCTTCCTTCCTTCCTTCTTTCTCTCTGTCTTTCTTTCTTTCTTTCCTTCTTTCTCTCTCTCTCTCTCTTTCTTTCTTTCTTCCTTCTTTCTTTCTTTCTCTCTGTCTTTCTTTCCTTCTTTCTTTCTCTCTCTCTCTTTCTTTCTTCCTTCCTTCCTTCTTTCTTTCTTTCTTTGTGTACACAAGCCCAGCAGCTTTCTTCCCACTGGAAAAGGATCCAGATGTTGCTGCTGACTATGCCATGGGTGAGCAAAGCTTGGCCCGGGGAGTAAGGCAAAGAGGAGGGTTAGGGATGACTTGTGAAAGCCGGAGGGCTTTGCGAGGATCACCGCCTTCTCCCATCTACTCAACTTTCAAAGGAAAAAATTAATTTAGCCGGGGTTTGGTTACCTTCTCAAGCTGAATCTCATTTTCCTTTCTTTGAATGCCAGTTGGAGGGAAAAGGTGGGTGATTTCCCAGGGGTGATTAATCCCAGCAGGTGCTGCTATGAGTCTTAGCTTCTCGCTCACCTTATCCCAGGTAACCGAAAATAACAGAAGAAGAGGAAGTGGATGGGACCTTGGAGGTCTTCTAGCCCAACCCCTTGCTCAAGCAGGAGGCCCTATAGCAGTGATGGCGAACCTATGACACACGTGTCAGCACTGACACGCGTAGCCATTTTCGGTGACACGCGGCCGCCGAAGAAACAGGGAGCTTTAGGGAGTGCAATTGCAACCGCAATTATTATTATTATTTTTCCTCTCCCCTTAATTAAGAGGCCGGGCGATTTTCGCCCGACCGATATTTGCGATGGCTGGGAAGGACGAGAACTCCGCCTCCCAGCTGGGCGCGCCTGCGCAGAGCGCAGGCTCGCCCACACGCTGCTGAAGAATCGCCCCGGCCGGACGTCAGTTTCAGCTGGGGGGGGGGCCGCCTCCCAGCTGATTGGCGCGGCGCCAATCGTCGGAGCCCATCACGAACGGTGGTTGGCTCGCAGGGGCCGCTGGGAGCGAGGGGAGGGGTTGCAGGCCTATTTCAGGGTCTGCACCCCTCGCCCCTCTGCTCCCTGCTTGCCTTCCAGAACGGTGTTACAGGAGACGGTGCTAAGGTAAACCCTTACCGGGTTATTAATTTGTAATTTTAAAAAATCATGCCGGGCTCGCAAAAAAGAGAGTCTGAAAAAAAAACCTGCGTGGACGTCGCACCATTTGCTTCCTCCTTTGGCGGCTCATAACTAGATTTTTACAACCCCCCACCCCCCTTGATAAGCTTTTTCTTGAATCTGAACAGTTTGGGGGTTCGCCAAAGAGAGAAAAGTGAACGAGAGGGAGAGAGAAAGGGAGGAAGAGAGAAAAGTGAAGGAGAGGGAGAGAGAAAGGGAGGAAGAGAGGAAGGAAGGAAGAGATAAATATAAAGGGAGAGAGGGAGAAAGAGAGGGAAGGGAAGAGGGGAAGGAAGGAAAAGAGAGAAAGAGAAAAAAGTGGAAGGAAGAGAAAGAAAGGAAGGGAGAGAGAGAGAAAGAGAAAAAAGTGGAAGGAAGAGAGAAGGAAAGAAAGGAAGGGAGAGAGAGAGAGAGAGTGAGAGAGAGAAGATAGGAAGAGAGAGAGAGAGAAATGATAGAATAAAGGGGAGAAAAAAAAGAGAAATGAGAAAATGATTGAGGCAGAGAATGACAGGAAAGAGAGAGAAAGAGAGAGAGAAGTGACTCTTGATTTAAAGCATATGGTAAAAGCACTTAAATAATAACAGAAAAAACCCCCAACCCTCACCTGTTTTTATTAATAGTTATGTTTTTGAATTTGGTTGTTTTAGTTTTAATAGTAATAGAATTTGGTTTTGTTTTATTATTAATTTCTTTTAATAAAAAAGGGATTTATTATTTATTTATTTATTTATTTATATTTATATTTTGTTTGTTTATCTGTCTATCTACCTACCTACCTACCTACCTACCTACCTACATATACTTCTATGCCGCCCAGTTTTGTTCTCAAGGTGACACACCACCCGAGTTATGCTCAGTTTTTTGGCGAATTTTGACACACCAAGCTCAAAAGGTTGCCCATCACTGCCCTATAGCCTGTGATGGCGAAAATAACTTGACCCTCTCTTTTTCCTGGCAGCTCCTCAAATATTGACACCCTGCTATCATGTCCCCTGGTCCTTCTTTATTAGAAACATAGAAGATTGACGGCAGAAAAAGACCTCCTGGTTCATCTAGTCTGCCCTTATACTGTTTTCCTGTATTTTATCTTAGGATGGATCTATGTTTATCCCAGGCACGTTTACATTCAGTTCCTGTGGATTGACCAACCACATCTGCTGGAAGTTTGTTCCAAGCATCTACTACTCTTTCAGTAAAATAATAATATTACACTGGTCAACACAAAAAAAAATCATCAGCATAAGTAATATGTCTGTTTTATGGAGTTTGATGCGTTGATTCCAAAAATATGCTCAGTTTTGCTCTCTCGCATAAAGTTTCTTATATAGAAGCATTTTTGTTATTACGTTATTTCTGATATGTAGATTACTGTTTTCTTAATGTCACCAGTATAGTTCTTATACCTTATAATAATGATGCTGCATCAGGGAAACGATACCTGTTATGGAAAAACTATATACATTTTGGAAATCAGAACAAAACAAATGATTCAGAAAAGTACAAGGACAACTGCGATGATTACAAAAAATATTTTTGTAGACCTGTGTTATTATATTAAACCTTTATTAAACCAGACCTACCCAATTCCTGCAACCATTCTTCATATGTTTTAGCCTCCAACCCCCTGGACTTCTTGCGTCACAATCCGAAGGTTGTGAGTTCGATCCTAGGTAGAGGCAGATGTAGGGGCTGTAGATGTAGGTTGGACTAGAATAGATGACCAGCGAGGTCCCTTCCAACTTTGTTAATCTCTTGGTGTCATATTTGCTGCTTGCTCTTCTCTGCTGCTTTCATTGGTCACATCTGGAGAGCAGTGATGGACTGCCAATATTTTTACTGCCACAGTGTGGGTGTGGCTTATTTTGTGGGTGTGGCCTGATAGTCATGTGATGGGATAGGAGTGGCTTGCCGGCCATGTGACCAGGTGGGAGTGGCTTGACAATCATGTGATCGCGGGGGCGGCTTAAAGGTCATATGATATGGGAGGATTCCAGATGTGGCAAACATGAACATCTGGATTCGTGGTAAAATTGTAACGACTGAGGCAAAGAGCTCTCGTGATTTGAACTTACAACCAACCGAACCCCAAAATTATTATTATTATTTATTAGATTTGTATGCCATCCTTCTCCGAAGTCTCGGGGCAGCTCACATGATACAATATAAAACAGTGAATACAAAAACAATTCTCATTAATTAAAACACTACGTAAGCTAAAACCCCCAATATATTAAAATCAATCAAACAAATTCAATCGCAGCCATACATCACATTTATTGGCCATGATGTCTAGATCTAATGGCCTCAAGCCTGGCAACATGTCTTAAGACTCTTGTAGAAGGCGAGGAGGGTGAGGGCAGTGTGAATCTCCGCGGGGAGCTGATTCCAGAGAGCCGGAGCCCCCACACAGAAGGCTCTTCCCCTAGGTCCCACCAAGCAACATTGTCTAGTTGACGGGACCTGAAAAAGGCCGACTTTGTGGGATCTCACCGGTCGCTGGGATCCGTACGGCAGAAGGAGGTACCGCAAGTCATCCCTTTTCCTAAGAGACACTTGATTGAGCTTCGTCCCGTTTTGTGACCTCTTGCCACGGGTCAGTAAGCGAATCCCTGCAGCTGTTATGTCAGTAGCACATTTGTTAAGTGAATCTTGGTCACGTGACCACGGAGGAACGCCACCCATCGTCTACATGTCACTTTTTTTCAGCGCCGTTTCTAACTTCGCTAACCGAACCGTTATAAATCAAGGACTGCCTCGATACCCATCCTTAAAGGAGATTGACTTTGGCGACCACCTGTTTACAGCCACTTCTGCCAAATTCCTTCCCCGCCTTTTCGTAATAGCTGAGCTGGCCAGCTAACAGTTCGATGTGACTCGCGTTGGGGTAAATCCCTTCGCTCATCATTTCCTCGTAGAAGCAGTTCAAGATGTGGCGTCTCTCCAGTAACCCGAAAGGGACGATGTCCACCTCCGTCCAGAAAGAGTGGACGTGGCTCAAGACGGGCCGAAGAGTGGACTGAAGCTCCTCCAAAGTCTTCTGAGGCCGCGAGGAGTCGTCGTTGGAGATGTTCTGGAGGAAGTTTTGGGTGATCTCCTCACCTCCCAGGTTGCTGATGAGGATGTAGACGGCGTTGAGGTATTCGTTGGTTTGGTTCTTTCGGAAAAAACCGCCCAGCGTCTCCAACAGAATTCCGGGCATGAATTCCACCTCGTCCAAAATAAACACGGGGATGATTTCTTCTATCTCGGCTCGGGCCACCATGTCTCCGATGGTGTCCGATAACTCCAACTGGCAACTGGAGACCGACGTTTCGACGGGGCAGTGATGCAGGGTGAAATAATGGAGCACCGACTGTGGTCCCATCACGGAGCGGAAGTGCTTTGCCAGAAGCCAACCGAGGTGGCTCTTCCCGACGCCACTCGGACCATTGAAGGAGACGACCAAAGGCTTGTTGTGGACATGGGTGGCCAGGTAATCTTTCAGCAACGCCATGACCTTTTCGACGACCAAGGGCTGCCCGAAGACTTCCCGCCCCATGGTCTTCTCCAAGCCATCCAGGTCGTACTTCAGGAGGTTGTCGTCCAAGTTCTCGATGGCGTTGAGGATCTGGAAGCAAATGATGGCCACGAACAACAGGAGGAAGCGCGTGGCTTTGCTCCGGTGCTCGGCAGGAAGGTATTTCTTTGAGCTCTCCGGGTACAACACGCGCGGATTCTTCAATTTTTTCTTACGCCGCTTGAGCTTAGTCACCGGGAACGGGCCAGCGGGGTCGAAAGTGAAGTACTGGGAACTGTTTAAAGAGGCTTGGTTGGCGACGCTGGTTAATTTGCTTTTCCCCAAGGAAATCTGCCTCTGCAGAAGTTTGTCTCCGGTCAAATAGCCCTTTTTGAACGCGTGGGCCGTCTTCCGAAGACGGACCACGGCCCGGACCGGGGAGGACATCAAAGAGAGCTTCTGCGGGCTTTTGACGGGACTCTTTCGGCTCTCCATCTTGGTCTCTTCCCACTGGATAGATTTTTCTGTGGATAAAGCAAAACATATATAAGGGGGGGATTAAATAAACGATGGGAGCACTGAGTCAGAGATTATTATTACTACTATTATTTATTATTATTTATTAGATTTGTATGCTGCCCTTCTCCGAAGACTCGGGGATTCTCCACCAACCCGCTTCCCTGAGCAAGTCAACCTAGCAATTGCAATAGTATTTAGACTTATATACCACTTTATAGTGCTTTTACAGCCCTCTCTAAGCGGTTTACAGAAACAGCATATTGCCCCCCAACAACCTGGTCCGTGCGTGCCACCATCTTTTTTTCCTAAATTGTCAACAATTTTTTGGGCTTTCTGAGCATGCACAGACGTACGATTGTCCCTCTGCGCATGCGCAGAAGCAAAATTGGAGAGATAGGGAGAAGATAGATAGATAGATAGATAGATAGATAGATAGATAGATGGTAGATGGTAGATACATGGATAATAGATAGATAGACAGATAATAGATAGATAGGGAGAGAGGGAGGGGAGAGAGAGAGACAGAGAGAGACAGACAGACAGACAATAGATATGTAGATAGATGGATGGATGGATGGATGGGTGGGTAGGTAGGTAGATGGATACGTGATAGATACACGGGTAATAGATAGACAGATAATAGATAAATGGATGGATGGATGGATGGATGGATGGATGGATAGATAGATAGGTAGGTAGGTAGGTAGGTAGGTAGGTAGGTAGGTAGGTAGGTAGATGGATAGGTGGTAGATAGATACACGGAAAATAGATAGAGAGATAATAGATGGATGGATGGATAGATTGATAGGTAGGTAGGTAGGTAGATAGATAGATAGATAGATAGATAGATAGATAGATAGATAGATAATAGACAGATTCATAGATGTAAATAATAGATAATATTTTTCTCTTTCTCTCTCCCATTTTGAGTAATGATCGAGAGAAGGGGAAGTGGGAGAGAGAGAGAAAGGAGGGAGGGAGGGAGAGAGAGAAAAAAATAGATCACACCATTTCTGCCCTCTCTCCCATCCACGGTTTCCCAAGGTTGGTCGCAGGGGACCAGCTTTTTCAGGACTTTGGCACTCCGCTTGAAGCCCATTTTGCAATCTGGACCTGGCACCAGGCGCCTAGCAGTAGAGCAGCGCCCCCTTGTGGCTGGCCACGATGGGCCACCCTTTCTCCTCTCCATCAGAGGCCTGCTAGGCTGCAAACTTCTGGATGGCCATTCTGTGGTCTTCCCTGCCCTCTGCTGGCCATATGAATTTCTGCAGTCCAGCTGGGGCAACTTAATTTAACGGATTAACAATATTCGGAAGGGGCCTCGCAGGTCATCTAGTCCAACCCCGCTACCCAAGCAAGGAGACTCTACATCTGTCTCTGCCTAGGATCGAACTCACAACCTCCTGATTGTGAGGCAAGTGAACCCTGGACCTTGCAACCACCTTAAGTACATGCCAGTTTCCAAGCCTATATATTTTGATTGTGGGATGTCTCAAACGGTCGTGTAAAAAACAGTTCCAGGTCACTTTTTTTCAGTGGCGTCGTAATGTCAAAGAGTCACTAAACGAATTGCTGTAAGTCCAGGATAATGGTAGATGGACATGTCCATCTACTACAGCTTCCATGTCAGAGGTGGGCTTCTTCCAGTTTGGACCAGTTCCTCCGAACCTGTAGCAACCACTGGTGATGTCATTGAACCAGTTAGACACCGCCATCTTTTTAAAATAATAATAATAATAATAATAATAATAATAATAATAATAATAATAATAATAATAACAACAACAACAACAACAATTTTTAAAGTTTTTTTCTTCTTGTGCATGTTGTGGTTAGCTCTGGCCCAGCTCCTGCCTCAAGGACTGTGGATGTGGGGGAGACACCCACATGCTGCAGGCCTGTTTTGCGCCCGGTGGAATCTGCTGATGAAGGCTCCTCTGACCAAGAAGACATGAGTGATAGGGAGGAGGAAAGTGTGGCAGACAGCTCAGAAGGAGATCAATTATCTAGCTCCTCCTTGGATTCAGAACAAGAGTTAATGATACAGCCACGCATGCGGAGAGCGATGCATAGGCAGCAACAACTGAGAGATTATTATTAAAAAAAATGAGGCCACCTGTGGTTGGGTGGGGCTGTGGTCATTAGTGAGGCTGCTATAAATAGCAGCCTGTGGGTTTGGCCATTATGGAGGATTATCTGATCGTTGTGTTTCGTGACTGCTTTACTGACTTTGATCTTTTGTGTGCTGATTTTTCCCCACTTTGAAACTAAACCAGAGCAAAGTGTGTTTCACTTTGTGAAAGAAGGAGGACTGTGAATTACCTCACAGCTGCAAGCTAAGTATCACAGAACTGATAAGGGACTTGTACAAATTGCCAGTTTGTTTGGAGACGAGTGCTCTTTGCTATCCCAAAAGAGGGCTTGGTTTAAGGGAATTTTCATTATAAAGAACATTGTTTTGAATTTTCAAAGGTGTGTGTGTGTCTGAAATTGTATCTGTGCATTTTTGGGAGGATTCTACCAGAGAGCCCGACAGAACACTGCACAGGTACAGAAGCCAAGATTTGGGTGCTACGTATGCGTCGCCATCTTGGTTTTGATTTTTTTTTTGTGGGATTTTTTTTTTATTTTTTTAAATTATCTTACGAGCAATGTGCATTTATTGCCATCTTGCTTTTGGGTTTTTCTGGGATTTTTTTTATTTTTAAAAATTATCTTTTGGGCACTGCGCATGTGTTGCCACCTGGTTTATGGCTTTTTGTGGGTCTTTAAAAATTTTTAAAGTTATATTATGGGCACTGCGCCTGTGCCGCCATCTTGTTTTTAGTTTTTTGTGGCTTTAAAAAAAATCTTAAAATTATTTTACTGCGCATAAGTCGCCATCTTGTTTCTGGTTTGTTGTGGGGGGGGGTTATTTTTTTAAACCATCTTATGGCGACTTTGTTGTGGGTTTTTTTTTATTTTTTATTTTAAATTATCTTACGGGCACTGCGCATTTATCGCCCTCTTGTTTTGGGGGGTTTTGTGGGATTTTATTTTTGATTTTTTTAAAAAAATATATTTTGGCCATTGTGCATGCACCGCCATCTTGTTTTTGTTTTTTTGTGGGTTTTTAATTTTTTAAAAATTATCTTATGGGCACTGCGCATGTATTGCCATTCTTATTTTGGGGGTTTTTTGGTGGGATGTTTTTTTAAAATTATCTTTTGGGCACCGTGCATGTGTGCGTGAAAACGCACCCACGTGGCGCGGTAGGAAGCGAACCGGCGGTGAGGTAAGTTAGAACCCAGCCCTGTTCCCGTTATACCTCTGCACTAGTTACTGAACCGAACTTTGCGTGTGCGATTTCGGCCATTTTTGGTGATTCTTTGCTTCTACACATGCGCGGAAGCAAAACAAAAAAAATCTCTGAAATTTCACGCGCCCGTGCATCTTCTCATGAGATTTGCTTCTTGCGCATGCTCAGAAGCAAAATCCTGTGAGAAGATGCGCACGTGTGTGGGATTTCGGCGATTTTTGGTGATTTTTTGCTTCTGCCTGTTCTGTCGGGCTCTCTGGTAGACTCCTCCCAAAAATTCACAGGTACAAATTTCAGACACACACACAGATGTTTGAAAATTCAAAACGATGTTCTTTATAATGAAAATTCACTTAAACCAAGCCCTCTTTTGGTATAGCAAAGAGCACTGGTCTCCAAACAAACTGGTAATTTGTACAAGTCCCTTATCAGTTCTGTGATACTTCGCTTGCAGCTGTGAGGCAATTCACAGTCCTTCTTCTTTCACAAAGTGAAACACACTTTGCTCTGGTTTAGTTTCAAAGCAGGGAAAAATCAGCACACAAAAGGTCAAAGTCAGTAAAGCAGTCATGAAACACCACGATCAGATAATCCTCCACAATGGCCAAACCCACAGGCTGCTCTTTATAGCAGCCTCACTAATGACCACAGTCCCATCCAACCACAGGTGGCCTCATTTTCTTTGATAATAATCTCTCAGTTGTTGCTGCCTATGCATCGCTCTCCACATGCGTGGCTGTATCATTAACTCTTGTTCTGAATCCAAGGAGGAGCTAGATAATTGACCTCCTTCTGAGCTGTCTGCCACACTCTCCTCCTCCCTGTCACTCATGTCTTCTTGGTCAGAGGAGCCTTCATCAGCAGATTCCACCGGGGGCAAAACAGGCCTGCAGCATATGGATGTCTCCCCCACATCCACAGTCCTTGGGGCAGGAGCTGGGCCACAGCTAACCACAACACTGCCCATGCGCGGAAGCAAAAAAAAAATTGCCGAAATGTCATGCGCCCTCGTGAGATTTGCTTCCTGAGCATGTGCAGGAGCAAAATCTCGCTCCGATGTGCCCACGCCCCCACCAGTCGCCGCATATTTCCCATGCACGGGCAGCCCTGGGAGGCAAACTAATTTCTCAGGAACCTCGCAGGCTTGTACAAACATTGCCGCTCGCTCCCAGATCTCGGTCACGCTAGGCGGCTTGTGAAAAGCTTGCGTCAATCTCTGACTGCCGAGATCAAATCTGGCGATTATCTCTGCTGAGAATCTCTCTCCCCGATAATTATTAACTTGGATTGTTGGGGTGGGGGCTTTGGAGAACTCAGCAAACCAGTTGGGTCTCATTCCGGCCATGCAAACCCAGTCCCAGGGCTGCCCCGTTTCTTACAGAAGGAGAAAGGGGCGAGTTCGAATTCCGGCTCCTTAAAAATTTGCAGAAGAAAATTTGCAGCAATTTTCTCTGCAGAGAAAGAGGAGAGGCTCCTGAAAGCTTTTTATTTACTATAAATGAATAAAAATATGTCCATAATATGTGCATAAGTGCACCAGAGTGCCTTCTGTCCTAGTATCATGTATACAAATATTATTATATCTTTGTATACCACCAATACGTACTTAACAAAACAAACAAACAAATAAATAAATATGTTTTTAATATGTTTTTTTGTGTGTGTAAGTTGTTTTGTTGTTGTTGTTTTTTTAATAACAACAACAACAACAGAGTTGGAAAGGATCTTGGAGGTCTTCTAGTCCAACCCCCTGCTTAGGCTGGAACTGGGCATGGATAGTGTAGTAAAAAGAAGGGCTAGGGGGGACATGATAGCTGCATACAGGTACTTGAGGGATTGCCACAGAGAGGAGGGGGACACCCTGTTTTCCAGGGCACCAGAGGGCCGGACAAGGAACAACGGTTGGAAACTGACCAAGGAAAGATTCAACCTGGAGATAAGAAAGAATTTCCTGACGGTGAGAGCGATCAACCAGTGGAACGGCCTGCCAGCGGAGGTTGTGGACTCCCCAACTTTGGACATTTTCAAGAGGAGATTGGACTGCCATTTGGCTGGGGTGCTGTAGGATTTCCTGCTCAGGCAGGGGGTTGAACTCGATGACCTGTAAGGTCCCTTTCAACTCTAATAATAAATAAATAAATAAATTAGGCAGGAAACCCTATATCCCTTCATACAGATGGTTATCCAGCATCTTCTAAAAAACTTCTAGTGTTGGAGCATCCACAACTTCTGGGGGCAAGCTGTTCCACTGGTTAATTGTTCTAACTGTCAGGAAAATTCTCCTTAGTTCTAAGTTGCTTCTCTCCTTGTTTAGTTTCCACCCATTGCTTCTTGTTCTACCCTCAGGTGCTCTGGAGAACACCTTGACTCCCTCTTCTTTGGGGCAACCCCTGAGATACTGGAAAACTGCTATCATGTTTCCCTTGGTCCTTCTTTCCATTAAGCTAGCCATGTCCAGTTCCTGAAAACGTTCTTCATATGTTTTAGCCTCCAGTCCCCTAATCATCTTTGTCGCTCTTCTCTGCACTTTTTCTAGAGTCTCAACATCCGTTTTGCTAAACTATTTAATTTAGTTTATAGTTTAGTTCAGTTTATAGCTTAGTTCAGTTTATAGTTTAGTTTATTAAATTATTTAATTATAGTTTATTTAATTTAGTTTATAGTTTAGTTTAGCTCAGTTTACAGTTTAGTTTATAGTTTATAGTTGTTTTTAGCTTATAGTTTGTAGTTTGTAGTTTGTAGTTTATAGTTTATAGTTTATAGCTTATAGCTTATAGTTTATAGTTTATGGTTTATAGTTTAGTTTAGTTTATAGTTTAGTTTAGTTTAGTTTAGTTTAGTTTAGTTTAGTTTAGTTTAGTTTAGTTTTTTCAATGGGAGCACCCTTCCTACATGGATGGCCAGCAGGTTTTGCAAATGAAAACGTTCAGCATTGCGGCCGAGTTGAAAGTTCTACTGAGAGTTTGTCTTCCTAAACTCACTTCCTTCCAATCCTTTCCTCCCCTCTCCGTCCTCTGTTCATTTCTTCGGCCAGAAAAGGGATCAACTTTACACTTGTTGGAATCGGAAATGAGTCATTGCCACGAAGAAGGGGGGGGGGGGGGGCTGAGTTACCAACTGATCGTTCCTTTTTTAAAAAAAAATCAACACATATCCATACAAATGTCAATGCATATACCTTACATACATATTAGAAATAGTACGTTAGTCCATATTTTCCATTCCTCACCTTTTAAAAGCAATAGTCTGCATTCAAAATTCATTTCCTCCCTTCCTTCCCTCCATCTCTCCCACCTCCCTTCCTTCCCTCTCTCCTCCCTTCCTTCTTTCTCTCACCTCTCCTCCTTTAACCTTCTCCAAAACCCTTGAAAATGTCCAAAGATATTTCGCCAGAAGAGCCCTTCACTCCTCCACTCGAAACAGAATATCCTACGAAAATAGACTAACAATCCTGGGCCTAGAAAGCCTAGAACTACGGCGCCTAAAACACGATTTGAGTATTGCCCACAAGATCATATGCTGCAACGTCCTACCGGTCAATGATTACTTCAGCTTCAACTGCAATAACACAAGAGCACGCAACAGATTCAAACTTAATACGAACCGCTCCAAACTTGACTGTAAAAAATATGATTTCAACAATCGAGTTGTCGAAGCGTGGAACTCATTGCCAGACTCAATTGTGTCAACCCCTAACCCCCAACACTTCTCCCTTAGACTCTCCACGATTGACCTCTCCAGGTTCCTAAGAGGCCAGTAAGGGGCGTACATAAGTGCACTGGTGTGCCTTTCGTCCCCTGTCCAATTGTCTTTCCTCTCTTTCACCTATCATATATATTCTCTTCCTTTCATATATCCTCTCCTCTAAGTTCACTTTTACCCTTATATATATTACCACATGTCTATTTTCTTCCTATGTATTTGTGTATTGGACAAACGAATAAATTAAATAAATTAAATAAATAAAAACGCTACTTCCTCCCTCTCCTTCTTAAACCTCTCGTGAGTGATTTCTCTTTCCCAGAAAAAAAAAATCAAATACCTTTTCAATTGGCAGGCTATCAATATGATATTTTTAAAATCTATTATCTGCTTTGAACAGCCTTGCCGGTTGGCTAAAGCAGTGAGTGATTGATTGATTTATTTTCCCAGGCGGAAGGGATCAGTTCCATTTTAGCTTTTTTTAAAAACAAAAAACAAAAATTCTTGGCATGCCTAGCAAAAGAGAGAAAGCACAACTGCGCAAAAATGATAGACAATCTTACTCTGGAACTCTCTACGTGGCTAGAAATATTCCTAACTGGATAGAACTGTCTGTCTCTTTAAAAAAAAAAAGATTTCCACTGGTTAATTTTTCTCAGCATTAGCAAAATGCCCAGAAACTATCCTTGATTAGTTTCCATCCATTGTTTCTTGTCTTGCCTTCCTGGTGTGGTCTAGCAGCATGCCTTGAAGCAGGTTGTTTGGCGGGACCCAGGGGAAGAGTCTTCTCTGTGGCGGCCCCGACCCTCTGGAACCAACTCCCCCGGATATCAGGGTGGCCCCCACCCCTCCTTGCCTTTCGTAAGCTCCTTAAAACCCACCTCTGTCGTCAGGCATGGAGGAATTGAGATATTCCCTTCCCCCTAGGCTTATAAAATTTATGCATGGTATGTCTCTTTGTATGATTGGTCTCTTAAATTGGGGTTTTTTAAATTACTTTTTATATTAGATTTGTTATATTTGTCTT
Source organism: Erythrolamprus reginae (assembly GCF_031021105.1). Taxonomy (NCBI): domain Eukaryota; kingdom Metazoa; phylum Chordata; class Lepidosauria; order Squamata; family Dipsadidae; genus Erythrolamprus; species Erythrolamprus reginae. Next base: position 4,114,415 of record NC_091957.1, read on the forward strand.
TTTTACTGCTGTTAGCTGCCCCGAGTCTGCGGAGAGGGGCGGCATACAAATCAAATAAATAAATAAATGCCATGTTCTGAAAACAAATCCATTTCAGCCTGTTTTCAAAGAGTCTTGAAGGATCTATTTAAAAATGCCAGATTGTGCAAAAATGGATAGATGAACACTTGGATAAAGAAGATAAAGAAGATAACTGAATATATATTTTTTTAATATATATATATATATGGGACAAACACTGTTAAAAAATTAAAGGGAACACTCAAAGAACACATTTTAGATCTGAATGAATGAAATATTCTCATTTTGTTCTGTACAAAGTTGAATGTGCACAACAGCAGGTGAAATTGATGGTCAATCAGTGTTGCTTCCTAAATGGACAGTTTGATTTCACAGAAGTTTGATTTACTTGGAGTTATATTCTGTTGTTTAAGGGTCCCCATTATTTTTTTGAGCAGTATATTTTATCAATGGCTAGATAATAGAAACAGAAGGAGGAGGAGGAAGAGGAGGAGGAGGGGAAGAAGGAGAAGAAACGAGGAGGAGGAAGAAGAAGAGAGGAAGAGGAAAAAGAGAAGAAGAAGAAGAAATAGAAGAAGAAGAAGAAGAAGAAGGAGAAGAAACGAGGAGGAGGAAGAAGAAGAGAGGAAGAGGAAAAAGAGAAGAAGAAGAAGAAATAGAAGAAGAAGAAGAAGAAGAAGAAGAAGAAGAAGAAGAAGGAAGAAGAAGAAGAAGAAGAAGAAGAAGAAGAAGAAGAAGAAGAAGAAGAAGAAGAAGAAGTAGAAGAAGAAGAAGATTTCATTACCCAATTACCCAGTTTCCCCCCAAAGTAAGGCATCCCCTGATAATAAGCCCAATTGGGCTTTGGAGAGCATGGCAATAAGGCCAAGGGCTTATTTCAGGGTTCAATAAAATATAAGACAGGGTCTTCTCTTTTCTCCTCCTCCTCCTCCTTTCTCCTCCTCCGTCTCTTTCCCCTTCTCATTCTCTTTCTTTATCCTTCGCCTCCTCCTTTCTCCTCCTCCTTCCCTTTCTCATTCACCTTCTCCTTCTTTTTCTATTCTTCCTTCTCTTTCTCCTCCTTTTCCTCCTTCTCTTCTCCTCCTCCTTCTCTTTCTCTTCCATCTTTTCCTCCTCTTTCTCCTCCTCCTTCTCTTTCTCATTCACCTTCTCATTCTCTTTCTTTCTACTTCTCCTCCTCCTACTTTCTCCTCCTCCTTCCCTTTCTCATTCACCTTTTCCTTCTCTTTCTCCTCCTCCTTCTCTTTCTCCTCCTCCTTCTCTTTCTCCTTCTCCTTTTCCTCCTTCTCTTTCTCATTCACCTTCTCATTCACTTTCTCTTTCTCTCTCCTTCTCCTCTTCCTTTCTCCTCCTCCTTCTCTTTCTCCTCCTCCTTTCCGTCCTCCTCCTTCTTCTCCTCTTACTCTTTCTTCTTTTCCTTCTCTTCCTCCTTCTCTTTCTACCTCCTTTCTCCTCCTCCTCCTCCTTCTCCACTCCTTCCAGCCCTCTCGATCTTACCTAATTTTGTCATGAAACCTTTGCAAGTAAAGAAGCAACCAAGGAGTCCACAGCTCTCCTCCTCCACCTCCTCCTCTTCCTCTTCACACACACCTCCCTCCCTTCTAGCCCCCAGCGATACTACTTGGCTCAGGAAAGGCCAGCCAGCAAAATTACCAAGCTAAACACCTGCATCTAAACAGAACACAATCCACTCTGCACCAGCACAGACAGTTGTGGTTTTTTGGTTTTTTTGATGCCTGCAAACCAAGTACCCAAGACACCACCACCCCATCCCCAGCAAAGGCTCCATTCCCCAACCGTGGCCAAGCCGCAGCCTCGGCGCCTCCAAGCTCCCCATCCCCATTCAATTGCTGACCCTCCCCACCCACCGAAAAGCAAGACATTACTGTACCAAGCGTCCGATTTTGGGACCTTCGCTAGCAGGGCTGCCCCTTCCCTTCGGCCCAGGAACGGCACCCGTCCCATCGCTCAGGGCTCGCCTTGGGGAGAGTCCAGCTGCGGGTGCAACCTTCGGGTGGTGTGCGAGAAAGAGAGAGGAAAAAAACCAGCCCGTCGGGGAGGAGGCGACGGCCTTTTCTTCTTCCTCATGCTTTCTTCTCCATCCGCACAGGCCCGCCCGTAGCTCCTTATCTCGGGTGCACTGCTGCTACGGTTTGGCAGAGGGCCTGCGGGCTGGCTCGCAGCTCTGTGTGTGTTGCAAGAGAGAGCACACAGAAACACACAAGGGCTCCTTGGCCAACGGCTCTCTTCATTGGCTGCCTCCCTCTTGCAGAGGAAGTTCGCTTTTTAAGGATGGGGTGGGCTGGACATGTTCGCAATCGCAGCCCGCTGACCGGCTAAACAACCAGCCACAGGTCAGCCAGAGAGAGAGAGAAGCAAAGGAATGTTTAGACAAGGAATGTGTTGGGCCAATGAGTACAATGAGTACATTCCCCGCAGCGCACCAAACCTGTCTTTCTTGAAATCTTTTCATATATATATATATATCTGAAGTTAGTTGGGGAAAGAGCAAAAGCAACATGAGAAAATATTATTTTACTGAGAGAGTAGTAGATCCTTGGAACAAACTTCCAGCAGACGTGGTTGGTCAATCCACAGTCACTGAATGTAAACATGCCTGGGATAAACATAGATCCATTCAAAGATAAAATACAGGAAATAGTATAAGGGTAGACTAGATGGACCAGGAGGTCTTTTTCTGCCGTCAGTCTTCTATACTTCTATGTTTCTATGTTTCTATGTTTATGTAGGATAAGAAACCCGAATATGCCAAGACCGTCATACTTCAGATCGTGCAGAACGCGGCCATGAGAGCCATCGTGGGGCTTCCAAGATCTGTCCACGTTTCACCCACACTCCCCATCCTGCACTGGCTGCTGATCAGTTTCCGGTCACAATTCAAAGTATTGGCTATGACCTATAAAGCCCTACATGGCATCAGACCAGAATATCTCCGAGACCGCCTCCTGCCGCACGAATCCCAGCAACTGGTTAGGTCCCACAGAGTTGGCTTTCTCTGGGTCCCATCGACCAAACAATGTCGGCTGGCGGGACCCAGGGGAAGAGCCTTCTCTGTGGCTGCCCCAGCCCTCTGGAATCAACTCCCTCCGGAGATTCGAATAGCCCCCACCGTCCTCGCAGTCTCAGGAATCAAGCTATTTCATTGATGCACTTTATTCTCACTGTCACCAAAATTTCTTTTTAGTTCTTGGTTGGTAATAATAATAACAACAACAACAGCAACAGTAACAGCAACAACAGAGTTGGAAGGGACCTTGGAGGTCTTCTAGTCCAACCCCCTGCTTGGGCAGAAAACCCTACACTACTTCAGACAGATGGTTATCCAACATCTGCTTAAAAACGCCCCGTGTTGGAGCATTCACAACTTCTGGAGGCAAGCTGTTCCACGGATCAACCGTTCTGACTGTCAGGAAATTTCTCCTTAGTTCTAAGTTGCTTCTCTCACAGAAGCAAAACCACGCTGGGATTCGCATGCACGCATGCAAGCTAACCAAATTTGCGTGCGCAATGCGCCGGTAGTAGCGATAATTGAAATCCGCCTTTTCCTAAGTGTGAGCCCAATCAACATTTTACAACTTAACCCAGTGAGTGAGACCAACCGCCGTCTTGAACATCAAAGCTACGCTCGATAAGAAAAACTCTTTCATCTTCTCAAAGCCGCAGTTCTTATCACTGAAAACCCCAATCTCCCTTCGTACAAGTTTCAAAATCCAGATCGTATAACTTGAGTTTCCTGATAAGATCGCCAACTCATATCCAACGACCTAAGCGCTAGAGGCCACTGTAACAACATTGCCAAAAATAGCAATAAGAGTTGTTAATCTAATCTTAGGCAGCTTCCTCCCTGGCAATATTGCACTGCTAACCAGAGCTTGCAACACATTTGCTAGACCCATTCTGGAATACAACTCGCCTGTCTAGAACCCGCATTGCATATCAGACATTAATGCAATCGAGAGAGTCCAGAAATATTTCACAAGAAGAGTCCGTCGCTCCTCCGCTCGCAACAAAATACCTTATTCCACCAGACTTGAAATACAGTGGTACCTCTACTTAAGAACGCCTCTACTCAAGATCTTTTCTAGATAATAACCGGGTGTTCAAGATTTTTTTTGCCTCTACTTAAGAACCATTTTCTACTTAAGAACCCGAGCCTGGAAAAATTTCCCAGGAAATTTGAGAGCGGCACCGAAGGCCCAGCCAGTTTCCTGCCATTCCCCCTTTAATCCCGGACATCTCGGGCTTTTCTGGGCTGCCAGAGGAGCCTTTCGGTGGCGCTTAAGGAGGCTTTGGCAATCCAGAGCGAACAAAGCATTTTCCTTTCTCTGGGCGCTTGGAGAGGGAATACTGTAAACCTCTGCCAGTGCCCAGAGAAAAAAAATGCTTCCTTCATTCTGGGCAGCGACTGTCCTCCTCCTCTTCTTCTTCCTCCTCCTCCCACCCAAATTCCGAGCTTTTATTTCTTTCCTAATGGGTCTGCACACATTATTTGCTTTTACATTGATTCCTATGGGAAAAATTGCTTCTACTTACAAACTTTTCTACTTAAGAACCTGGTCACAGAACAAATTAAATTCTTAAGTAGAGGTACCACTGTACTGTGATTAGATAATTTATTATTATTATTATTATTATTATTATTATTATTATTATTATTATTATTATTCATTGGATTTGTATGCCGCCCGTCTCCGCAGACTCGGGGCAGCTAACAACAATGATAAAAAAACAACAGGTAACAATCCAATTTAATAAAACAACTAAACACCTTTATTATAAAAACCAAACATACACACAAACATACCATGCATAACTTGTAATAGCCTAGGGGGAAGGAATATCTTAACTCCCCCATGCCTGGCGACAAAGGTGGGTCTCGAGTAATTTGCGAAAGACAAGGAGGGTGGGGGCCGTTCTAATCTCTGGGGGGAGTTGATTCCAGAGGGCCGGGGCCACCACAGAGAAGGCTCTTCCCCTGGGGTCTGTTTGGTCGACAGGACCCGGAGAATTTACAACTACATTGCCTCCGATCTGCTCTTAAGGTATACTGTTCAAAAAAATAAAGGGAACCCTTCAACAACACAATATAACTCCAAGTAAATCAAACTTCTGTGAAATCAAACTGTCCACTTAGAAAGCAACACTGATAGACAACCAATTTCACATGTTGTCAGCACATTCCACCTTGCACAGGACAAAGTATTCAAAGAGAATATTTCATTCATTCAGATCTAGGATGTGGGCTTATATTTAAGATCTTTACTGTCAGTATATATAAAAAAATTAAGTTTCTAAACTTAAACCCCCCAAATCTTCAACCTTAGATTGTCTACAGTCGACCTCTCCCTGTTTCTAAGAGGTCTGTAAGGGGCGTGCATAAGCGCACCATTGTGCCTACCATCCTTGCCCTACTGTCTTCTTTTATCGTTACTTTTTATTGATGTTATGTTTATTCAGACGACTGCTATGCTATACATGTTTGACAAATAAATGAAATAAAATAAACCTCCCCACCGAGGCCCTGCTACACTCACCAGCAGGAGGGTCTTCTGTAGCCTGGCCAGACAGGTCCATAATATGACATTCCCGTTTCCTTTGTCGGACAAACGGCTGGATGGTGGGGGGGAGGGTTTCGGACCGTCCGTCTTTCTGCTCCCTTGCTTGATCAAGCCTGGTAGATGGCCACATGCAAATATACTGAGGGCGCTTCAGCGATGGACAGACAGGTTCTCTCGTTTGCATATCTGTCGTAGAGATAAAAAGTCCAAAGGGGAAAAAAAAGAATGACCAAACGTGAAGCAAGAGAAAAAACGGAAACTATGATTTTAGAGATAAGATTTGTTTATTGCAGCCTGAAATACAGCTGCAGGAACTGGGTAAATATCTAGTTGGATGCAAAGAAGGACCAGGGGAGACAGGATAGCGGTCTTCCAATATCTCAGAGGTTGCCACAAAGAAGAAGGAGTCAAGCTATTCTCCAAAGCACCTGAGGGTAGAACAAGAAGCAATGGGTGCTTCTTGCAATTAAATTATGGGTGTGACACCCTCTTCTTTGGAGCAACCCCTGAGATATTGGAAGACGCAAGCAATATTGGAGATTATTATTATTATTATTATTATTATTATTATTATTATTATTATTAATTAGATTTGTATGCCGCCCCTCTCTGAAGACTCAGAGCAGCTCACAACAGATATTGGAAGACACAAGCAATATTGGAGATGATTATTATTATTATTATTATTTATTAGATTTGTATGCCGCCCATCTCCGAAGACTCGGAGCAGCTCACAACAGATATTGGAAGACGCAAGCAATATTGGAGCCTATTGGAAGACGCAAGCAATTTAGAACTCAGTGGAATTTCCTGACAATGAGGGCAATTAACCAATGGAACAGCTTGCCTCCAGAAGTTGTGAATCCTACAACAATGGGAGTTTTTAAGAAGATGTTAGATAACCATTTGTCTGAAGTGGTGTAGGGTTTCCTACCTAAGGAGGGGGTTGGACTAGAAGACCTCCAAGGTCCCTTCCAGATGTGTTGTTGTTGTTATTGTTGTTGTTGTTGTTATTGTTGTTATTATTATTATTATTATTATTATTATTATTATTATTATTATTATTATTAACAACTTTGGGACAAACATGACCCGAATGGCTTGAGGTGAAGGAGCTGCAGAAAGAGGAGAAGGAGAGAAAGGACGAAGGAGAAGCAGAACGGAGGAAGGAGAGACCGAAGGGCAAGAACTACCTGCTGAAATTCTTACTTTTGCAACTCTGTCTCTCTCTCTCCATGTTCTCTCCCTACAATCATTTGCATCCCAATTTTTTCGGGATCGTGCCTAACCCTGGAGTAATATTTAGCAGCAACCATCCGATGGGAGGGGCTTTCCCTGAGCTCGCTAAGAGAAACTGCTTTGCATGCATGATTATCCATGCAGAACCTGTCAAACAGGACTGGCCAGATCAAACAATGGGTGGATGGTCTGCGGTATCTTAGCTTGGTGTCCAGCTGCGTTTGCCGCACGACAGCAAAGCTGGGAAGGCAAGAAATTTAGGGATTATGTTTTATTTATTTATTTATTTATTTATTGGATTTGTATGCCACCCCTCTCTGTAGACTCGGGGCGGCTAACAACAGCAATAAAAACAGCATGTAAATCCAATATTAAAGCAGCTAAAAAAAACCTTATTTCTAAAAACTACATACATACAAACAATCATATCATGCATAAATTGTAAAGGCCTAGGGGGAAAGAATATCTCAGTTCCCCCATGCCTGACAGCAGAGGTGGGTTTTTAGGAGCTTACGAAAGGCGAGGAGGGTGGGGGCAATTCTAATCTCCGGGGGGGAGTTGGTCCCAGAGGGTCGGGGCCACCACAGAGAAGGCTCTTCCCCTGGGTCCCGCCAAACGACATTGTTTAGTCGACGGGACCCGGAGAAGGCCAGCTCCGTGGGACCTAACTGGTCGCTGGGATTCGTGCGGCAGAAGGCGGTCTCGCAGGTATCCTGGTCCGGTGCCATGAAGGGCTTTATAGGTCATAACCAACACTTTGAATTGTGACCGGAAACTGATCGGCAACCAGTGCAGACTGCGGAGTGTTGGTGTAACATGGGCACATTTGGAAAAGCCCATGATAGCTCTTGCAGCTGCATTCTGCACGATCTGAAGTTTCCGAACACTTTTCAAAGGTAGCTCCATGTAGAGAGCGTTACAGTAGTCGAGCCTTGATGTGATGAGGGCATGAGTGACTGTGAGCAGTGACTCCTGGTCCAAATAGGGCCACAACTGGTGCAACTTTTTTTTTTCTACTGTGGTTCCCCAAGGAACTAGGTTTGCAGGCAAGAGGCCTTCGCATACTTATTAAAAATTTTATTTATTGATTGATTTTGTCCAATACACAATGAGGGTTTTAGTGGGTCTACACATAGTAAAATACATGAATATGGTTATAGAGGAGATACTCATAGTAAAATATATCTAAGAAAGAATAGAAGATATAGTAATAGAACATATCAATGAAAGAATAGAAGAAGAGATATAGGAATAGAAGAAAGGTATAGGAGATATAGGAGAGCAATAGGACAGGGGACGGAAGGCACTCTAGTGCACTTGTACTCACCCCTTACTGACCTCTTAGGAATCTGGGGAGGTCAACCGTAGATAATCTAAGGGTAAAGTGTTGGGGGTTTGGGGATGACACTATGGAATCAGGTAATGAGTTCCACGCTTCGACAACTCGGTTACTGAAGTCATATTTTTTACAGTCAAGTTTGGAGCAGTTAATATTAAGTTTAAATCTGTTGTGTGCTCTTGTGTTGTTGTGCTTGAAGCTGAAGTAGTCACCGACAGGCAGGACGTTGCAGCATATGATCTTGTGGGCAATACTTAGATCTTGTTTAAGGCGTCTTAGTTCTAAACTAAAGGCACTCTAGTGCACTTGTACTAGTGCATACTGTTCGATAAGAGGTGGCTTCTCGAATACAGTGGTTAAATCACCTTCCCTTCCCTACCGGTTTGAAAGTGTGCAATTTGCAAGCTTTTTCACCCTCTGCACATGCTCAGAAAGCTTTGTTGTTCCTTGTCTGGCCCTCGGGTGCCTTGGAAAATAGTTTGGTCTCCTCCTCTCTGGGGCAGCCCCTGAGATATTTCAGACGGATGATAATCCAACATCTTCTTAAAAACATCTAGTGTTGGAGCATCCACAACTTCTGGAGGCAAGTTAATTGTTCTCACTGTCAGGAAATTTGTCTGCTTAATTGTTCTCACTATCAGGAAATTTCTCCTTAGTTCTAAGTTGCTTCTCTCCTTGTTTAGTTTCCACCTATTGCTTCTTGTTCTATTTTCAGATGCTTTGGAGAATAGATTGACTCCCTCTTCTTTGTGGCAACCCCTGAGATATTGGAAGGCTGCTATCCTGTCTCCCCTGGTCCTTCTTTTCATTAAAATAGCCATGCCCAGTTCCTGCAACTGTTCTTCATGTATTTTAGCCTCCAGTCCCCTAGTCATCTTTGTTGCTCTTCTCTGCACTCTTTCTAGAGCAGTATTTCTCAACCTTGGCAACTTGGAAATATTTGGACTTCAATTCCCAGAATCCCCCAGCCAGCGAATGCTGGCTGGGGAATTCTGGGAGTTGAAGTCCAAATATCTCCAAGTTGCCAAGGTTGGGAAACACTGTTCTAGAGTCTCAACATCTTTTTTATAGTATGGTGACCAAAACTGGATGCAGGAGTGATCTTACTAAGGCTTTATGGAGTGGTATTAGTACATCCCTTGATCCTGATTGTATTCCGCTGTTAATGCAATTAATAGATAGCATAGCTGCAGCCGTGTTTCGAAATGGCATCTGAAAATGATGTATATTATAAGCAGTGTGTCGTCATTGAATTTCTCACTGCGGAAAAAGAAACTCTTGGGAACATTCACAAACGTTTGTCTAGAGTTTATGGAGAATCTGCAGTCGACAGAAGTACGGTTAGTCGCTGGGCACAGAGGGTGAGGCCACTGCAGTGCAGAAATGGCTTTGTGACCAGAACAAGGAGTGATACCAACAGGGCATACACACCCTTGTGTCTCACAGAAGGAAGGCCATAGAACGGGACGGAGATTACGTGGAAAAATAGGGAGTGTAGAAGAAACATCCTTCTTTCTTGTGTGTAAGTTTCATTGTGTTCAATAAATAATTGTTGGGAGAAATAAATGTGGTGCATTACTTTCTGGACGACCCTCGGATGTGTGTTTTCTTACCTAGGTATAGGATTTTACTTTTCTCTGCATTGAATTTCATTTTATTATATTGGACGTAAATAGAGATATAGGAATGATTAGGAATATGGATTAAGGTACTGTCTTTGAGATATGTTTGTAAGGTACATGCATTGCCATATGTGAAAATATACTGCTCAAAAAATAAAGGTAACACTCAAAGAACACATCCTAGCAAAGAACACTCAAAGAACACATCCAAGCAGGAAGAGGGAGATTCTGATCCCCTTATATAGAGCGCTGGTGAGACCACATTTGGAATAACACTGTGTTCAGTTCTGGAGACCTCACCTACAAAAAGAGATGGATAAAATTGAACGGGTCCCAAGATGGGCTACAAGAATGGTGGAAGGTCTTAAGCATAAAACGTATCAGGAAAGACTTCATGAACTCAATCTGTATAGTCTGGAGGACAGAAGGAAAAGGGGGGGACATGATCGAAACATTTAAATATGTTAAAGGGTTCAATAAGGGCTCAGGAGGGAAGTGTTTTTCATAGGAAGGTGAACGCAAGAACAAGGGGACACAATCTGAAGTTAGTTGGGGGAAAGATCAAAAGCAACGTGAGGAAATATTATTTCACTGAAAGAGTAGTAGATCCTTGGAACAAACTTCCAGCAGACATGGTTGGTAAATCCACAGTAACTGAATTTAAACATGCCAGGGATAAACATATATCCATTATAAGATAAAATACAGGAAATAGTATAAGGGCAGACTAGATGGACCATGAGGTCTTTTTCTGCCGTCAGTCTTCTATGTTTCTATGTTTCTGTTTCTACATGTGAATGAATACTTTGTTCTGTGCAAAGTTGAATGTGCACAGCAGCATGTGAAATTGATTGTCAATCAGTGTTGCTTCCTAAGCGGATAGTTTGATTTCGCAGAAGTTTTATTTACTTTCAAGTTATATTGTGTTGTTTAAGTGTTCCCTTTATTTTTTTGAGCAGTGTATAAAAACCTTTTTACAAAAAGTCCACAAAAACCCATCACGTTCAGAATTATGAAGCTCACAGGCATATAATTGGTGGAAAAAAGAAAAATCCAACATAGATGAATTCTGAAAACTGTGATTGTCTCACCTTACAATTCTTCCTCCACTTGGAATCCAGGACCCCCCAAAAATATCTTGAAGGTTCTAAGTCAGAACTCAACAGAGATGGCCATGGCCCAGCACGACTTGTGAACCGAGTCGTGTTTCAAAGCAACATGGAATTAATGGTTTGGTGCACATTTATATTTGCTGCCGATACTGTATTCAGCCTGTTGAGGTCAGCAATAAAGGGCTCCAGCCCAGCTGCCTTCTCCGGAAAGGAAACGGAAATTTGCAAAAGATTTGCAAAGGAAAAGGAAATGTTAGGTCCTGGGATAACATTTAAGGCACTTTTTAAACAGTCAGCATCTTTTTGTTTTAACACTGGCAAGGCTAGTGGTGTTAAGGCACCAGGCAGGAGATTGTGAGTTCTAGTCCTGGTTTAGGGGAGAGAGCTGGCTGGGTGACTTTTGCCCACCCATTCTCAGACCAACCCTTCTTGTTGTGAAAAATAGAAAGAGGAAAGTTTATTGAATTTTTGTTGCTTTGTGAAATTAATAAAAGGCAAAATGCAAATAACGGCATGCATAATTTTTGAATTGTGTCCTTACAAGATGGCCAGAAAGCCTGACAGATAAGATATAGATTAGATAGATAAGATAGAGATTATATATATAAGATATAGATGATTAGATATGATAGATAAGATAGATGATATAGAGAATGGTTCTGAAGACCTCACCTACAAAAAGATATGGATAAAATTGAAAGGGTCCAAAGACGGGCTACAAAAATGGTGGAAGATCTTAAGCATAAAACTGATCAGGAAAGACTTCATGGACTCAATCTGTATAGTCTGGAGGACAGAAGGGAAAGGGGGGACACGATCGAAACATTTAAATACGTTAAAGGGTTAAATAAAGGTTCAAGAGGGAAGTGTTTTTAATAGGAAAGTGAACCCAAGAACAAGGGGGCACAATCTGAGGTTAGTTGGGGGAAAGATCAGAAGCAAGGTGAGAAAATATTATTTTACTGAAAGAGTAGATGCTTGGAACAAACTTCCAGCAGACGTGGTTGGTAAATCCAGTCACTGATTTAAACATGCCTGGGATAAACATAGATCCACCCTAAAATAAAATACAGGAAATAGTATAAGGGCAGACTAGATGGACCAGGAGGTCTTTTTCTACCGTCAATCTTCTATGTTTCTATAATAGGTAAGATATAGATTGGATAGATAATGATATGGTAGATAAGAGATAAGATAGATCAGACAGATTAGATATCTATATCCATCCATCCATAGAGATAAGAGTTAGACATGTTCACTTTAAATCACTTAGAAAAATACAGGCAAAATAAAAATTGAGTAATTTTTAAAAATGCTCCAAAATTGTGTATATCTTAGACATACACTGTCAAAATATAGAATATCCCTGTTGCATTGCAATGTCCCCTGTAAGCGACAAAGAGACTAATAATCTTTTGAAACCAGAAGTCACTTGTATGATTCAACTCTGGTGTGTTTTTTCTTTCTTGTTCTGTGTTTTTTCTTCCCTTAGGTTCGCTATTGTATGCAAAATCTTAGTTAAGTATAATTAAAGCTGGGACCCAGCCGTACAAATTCCTTTTTGATATATGACGCCACTCTCGAGGCCACTTTAAGCAGTCGGCAGGGACTGGTTGAAAAAATGCTTCGTGCTGTCCGCAAGAGGAAGAAGGAAGGAGGAACTTGTTTGGAATATGAGGTTTTAGCTGCTTGTGGTCAGCGAATAGGAACAACATCTTTCAGCTGTGGCGAGGGGGGCGTTTGCCCAGGTTCGCCTGGTGCACCAGTTGCGGCCCTATCTGGACCGGGACTCATTGCTCACAGTCACTCATGCCCTCATCACCTCGAGGTTCGACTACTGTAATGCTCTCTACATGGGGCTACCTTTGAAAAGTGTTCGGAAACTTCAGATCGTGCAAAATGCAGCTGCGAGAGCAGTCATGGGCCTACCTAGGTATGCCCATGTTTCACCATCACTCCGCAGTCTGCATTGGCTGCCGATCAATTTCCGGTCACAATTCAAAGTGTTGGTTATGACCTTTAAAGCCCTTCATGGCATTGGACCAGAATATCTCCGAGACCGCCTCCTGCCGCACGAATCCCAGCGACCGATTAGGTCCCACAGAGTGGGCCTTCTCCGGGTCCCGTCAACTAAACAATGTCGGTTGGCGGGCCCCAGGGGAAGAGCCTTCTCTGTGGCGGCCCCGGCCCTCTGGAACCAACTCCCCCCGGAGATTAGAACTGCCCCTACTCTTCCTGCCTTCCGTAAACTCCTTAAAACCCACCTTTGCCGTCAGGCATGGGGGAACTGAAACATCTCCCCCTGGGCACGTTTAATTTATGCATGGTATGTCTGTGTGTATGACTGTTAGTATATGGGTTTTTTAAATATTTAAATATTTTAAATTTGTCTGATTGCTTATGATTTGTTTTTACATGTTGTGAGCCGCCCCGAGTCTTCGGAGAGGGGCGGCATACAAATCTAAGTAATAAATAAATAATAATAAATAAATAAATAAATAATAAACTCAAGTTGGAAAAGAAGAGGAAACGGGGGTCATTTGAAATCAGGGGCAACGAAGAAGCAGAAAAGAACTGGGAGGATTATTAACGTTTCCAGTTTAGTCTAGTGGTCAAGGGTCAAGGGATGGAAAATTCATTGTGAGGATGCTGAATATTAATTTTGAAGGTCCTGCTTGTTCTACAGATGGAGCCTTGCCTTTTCAAGAGGCTTCACAAGGCACGATTTGAGGACAAGACGGAGGAATACTGGCATCGCAGGCCATTGTGCTTGCCATGAGTCTGAGTGAAGGGGAATTGGAACCAGGGGAACCATCAGAGACTGCAGAACCCCCAGTCTGACTCAGAGGACGATGGGGACTTTGAGGACCCTCTCTTAGATGCCAGAGTCAGAAGAATGAGGGCCAGGCATGAATATTTCTCTAGAAAGGGGTTCTAGACATCGATTAGATCTATGAGACATTCAGCCACATCTTGTATTTATAGGACAGGCTAATGAGATGTGGCAAGCAACGTTCATCATGAAGACGGTAGACTGCTTCCGATTCCATGGATTTTGGTTCCGGCTTTTACAGAAGCTGGTTAAGCGCCGAACAGTGAGTAAAGTGAAAAATGCGAGAGACAATTCATTAGGGAAGATTTATGCCTCTGGCTGGCTGGAATCCCGGATTATCTATACTCATTAGACGGGAACGCGGTCAATGCCTGAGAATTCACTTATTTCTTGTAAATAATAATGCTTTGGACTCGATCAATGCTTCTAGTATGTGTGGGTTTGCTTTTTAATCATTGATCCAGACAGACAGAACATCATCTCCCATTAAAAATCTATCAAGACGAGATGAACATAAGAACGTAAGAGTCGTGCTGAATCGGGCCAAAGCCCATCGAGTCCAGCATTCTGTGTCACACCAATTGTCCATGGGGATCTTGAGCAGAAAGAGAAGGCAAGACCCGTTTACCTGGACCCCCAACAAATGGGACACAAGGGAACCCTGCCTGCCTCAACCAAAATAGAGGCGGCACTTGGACATCCGTTTCAATAACCACCGATGAATCTGTCTAATCCTGCCTTGAAAGTATCAAGGCTGACAGCTGTCACGACCTCTTCTGGAAGTGAATTCCATAGACCAATGACCCTCTGGGTGAAGAAATATTTCCCTTGATTTGTCCTCACTTTCTTACAGTACCTACAAGCTTTAGGGAGTGCCCCCATCATCCTAGTATTGTGGGATAGAAAAAATAATTTTTCTCTATCCACCTTTTCTATCCCATGTATTTTATACACTTCAATCGTCATCCCTTAAATCAGTGTTTTTCAACCAGTGTGCCGCGGCACACTTGTGTGCCGTGAGACATGGTCAGGTGTGCCGCGAAGCTCAGAGAAAGAAAGCAAGAGAGAAAGAAAGCAAGAGAGAGAGTGAGTGAGAGAGAACAAGAGAGAGAGAGAAAGCAAAAGAGAAAGAGAACAAGAGAAAGAAAGCAAGAGAGAGAAAGAGAGAAAGCAATAGAGAGAAAGAGATGGAGGGAAGGAGAGAAAGACAGAGAGGTAGGGAGGGAGGGAGATAGAAAGAGAGCAAAAAAGAGAGGAAGGAAGAGAAATAAAGAGGGATGGAGAGCGAAAGGAGAGAAAGAGGGAGGGAGAGAAATAGAGCGAAAGGGAGCGAAAGGGAGGAAGAGAGAGAGAAAAATTTTTTGTCCAAACTTTTTTTAGTCCCCACCCTCCCCCTGCTCAATGTGCCCCAGGGTTTCGTAAATGTAAAAAATGTGCCGCGGCTCAAAAAAGGTTGAAAATCACTGCCTTAAATGCCGTCTTTCAAGGCTGAAGAGACCAAGGCGTTGCAACCTGGTTTTATAAGGAAGGGGCTCCATTTCCTTGATCATTGTTGTGGCCCCTTTTTTTGCACCTTTTCCAGTTCCATTATATGAAACACACTGGTCATCACCCCTCCTTTCAAATCTTCCGCCGATCAGACAGAGAAGACCAAGACTTCAATCATCGCTGGATTCTCCTTGACTACCTAACTCATCGATGCCCCGATGGCAAACCCCTGCAGTTGTTAAAAAGGGTTAAATAAAACCTGGCTTCTCCATCTGATTTTGCCTTGTAGGAAAGTTGCAGAAAGTGATTGAATGGCCCCAGAACACTGCCAACACCGTAAACAGGAACCTGCTGCCGAGATCTGAATTTTGATCATGGGACCAACAGGGATGCTATGGGAGGGGAAAGAGCTATGTTGCTTTTTCAACTTTGAAGGTTACATAATTGTTAAGTCTTAGAAACATAGAAGATTGATGGCAGAAAAAGACCTCATGGTCTAGTCTGCCCTGATACTATTTCCTGTGTTTTATTTTAGGGTGGATCTATGTTTATCCCAGGCATGTTTAAATTCAGTTACTGTGGATTTACCAACCACGTCTGCTGGAAGTCTGCTCCACGCATCTACTCTTTCAGTAAAATAATATTTTCTCATGTTGCTTTTGATCTTTCCCCCAACTAACTTCAGACTGTGTCCCCTTGTTCTTGTGTTCACTTTCCTATTAAAAACACTTCCCTCCTGAACCTTATTTAACCCTTGAACATATTTAAATGTTTTGATCATGTCCCCCCTTTCCCTTCTATCCTCGACTATAAAGTCGAGGATAGAAGGGAAAGGGGGGACATGATCGAAACATTTAATTGGGTTAAAGGGTTAAATAAGGTTCAGGAGGGAAGTGTTTTTAATAGGAAAGTTGGGGTAAAGTCTTTCCTGATCAGTTTTATGCTTAAGGCCTTCCACCGTTTTTATAGCCCGTCTTTGGACCTGTTCAATTTGATCAATCTCTTTTTGTAGGTGAGGTCTCCAGAACTGGACACAGTATTCCCAATGTGGTCTCAACAGCGCTCTATACAGCGGGATCACAATCTCCCTCTTCCTGCTTGTTATACCTCTAGCTATGCAGCCAAGCATTCTACTTGCTTTCCCCACCGCCTGACCGCACAGTTCACCCATTTTGAGACTGTCAGATATCACGACCCTTAAATCCTTCTCTTCTGACGTTTTTGCTAGCACAGAACCGCCAATGCAATACTCAGATTGAGTAGAAGAGTAGTCGAAGACCTCCTGTGCTTATTATTCTGTGGCTGACCGTGACCTTTAATAACATTGTGGGACAAGGGAGAAACTCTTCCCACCCACCTTACCTATACAGGTGAGCAACCTTTCCACCTAGCTACCATCTTATCTTCAAGCCCAACCGTTGGTTCCCCCAAGAGACACCACCACAGCTTCCTTTCTTTTGTTGAAAAACTTTTTTTTTTAATGAGCCAAGTTCTTCTTCCACTGTCAACGCTCTTCAGGCCTTGACGGCGTATTTGCGAGGCGGGTAAAGCCGTTCTTTGCGTTGCTGTTTTTTGGTCTTCAGGCCTTCTTCGTGCTTATTTAGCCTCCTCCGCATGGCACGTGTCTTCTTGGGACGCAGGTCCAGCGGCTTGTATTTCTTGCCCTGTGGCCAAGAGTAAAAAAAGAGAAGTCAATACAGCCCGATAAATGTTTGGAAGCTTGGAACAAAATACAGTGATACCTTGTCTTACGAACCCCTCGTCATACAAACTTTTTGAGATACGAACCGGGGATTTAAGATTTTTTTGCCTCTTCTTCCGAACTATTTTTACCTTACAAACCCGCCCCCGGGATGCCCCGCCTCCGGACTTCCGGCCAGCCGAAGCGCCCGTTTTCGCGCTGGTGGGATTCCCCTGCAGCATCGCAAAATCCAGAGGTGGGGTTTCCCATGGAGGGGAGCCTCAGGGGAATCCCACCAGTGCGAAAACGGGCGCTTCGGCTGGCAAAAGGGGTGAATTTTGGGCTTGCACGCATTAATCGCTTTTCCATTGATTCCTATGGGAAACATTTTTTTGTCTTACAAACCTTTCACCTTACGAACCTTGTTCGTAAGACAAGTTATCACTGTGCAGGCCATAGTTCCCTCTAAGCTGAGCAGTGAGCAATCGCTCACTTAAAAATCATCATCAACTCAGAGTTTTCCAAACCTGCCCAGAAGCCGAGAGGGAAAGAGTGAGAGGGAAGGAGAGAGAGAGGAAGAGCAAGAAACAGATAGAAAAAAGAGAGGAAGGAAAAGAGAAAGAAAAAGAATGGGAGTAAGGAAGAGAGAAAGAAAATCAAAATCTAGTTTGAAACTAGCTCAACTATTTAAGTGGCATTTTGATATTGATAGAGTTGCCCTATTATGAGCTCACTGTTATAGACACACAGTACAGTATTTTATTTTGAAATTCTGAGGCAAAACAGGGTGGTTTTTTTTATTTATTTATTTGTTTGTTTGTTTATTTATTTAATATTTCTGTGCCGCCCAGTCCCGAAGGGACTGCCACTCAGACACTATACTTTTCCGCCCACCTCCAAAAAAAATTAGAGGGAACACTGGTGCAGGCCATAGTAGTGTGTGGGACTGAGCGTGGCAATGTCTATGATGAACCTCCCAGAGATTTAGCGATGGCTACCATTATGAGATTTGGAAGTTATTTTATCAATGGTTGGAGATTTTTTTTTTTAAAAAAGGGGGGTTGGAATTGAAGGTTAAAAATAAAAAAATATGTATTAGGATAAAAGAATAAAAAAAATAAAACAGTAGATCAGATTGTAAGAAACAAGAATAACAATGCAAAATGTGAATAAGGTATGAAGATAATGTTAAAAACGTTTAAATGTTGAGAATTTAAGGAAACAATAGAAATGAAAAGAAGGATAGAAAAGGAAAGAGGATGTCATACAGATTTGTAACACTGCAGATGGATGAAATGTATATTTTGTATTTGTAATAAAAAGTAAAAATAAAAACTATTAAAATAATCAATAGCTAGCCAGCCAGGTTCTTGAACAACACATCTTCTATACCAGTGTTTCCCAACCTTGGCAACTTGAAGATATTTGGACTTCAACTCCCAGAATTCCCCAGCCAGCATTCGCTGGCTGGGGAATTCTGGGAGTTGAAGTCCAAATATCTTCAAGTTGCCAAGGTTGGGAAACACTGTTCTATACATTGCAACATTACGAAGTGTCCTGATCCTTTGCATTGGGATCAGAAGAAATTGGCTTGATTGTCAATTTTGAACATCTGCTGCTGGATTTTTTATTAAAAAAATTATATTTGGGCCTCCCACAAACAGTGGCCTGGCCACTGTGGGAAAGGAAGGCTGTTATACGAATTAATTTTTTTTTAAAGCTTCTTTGTAACGGGCTGCTGCACGCACACCCATTGGTGTTCAATCATTTCAGACGCCCGGAATAAACTAAGAATGATGAATGGATCTGTTTAATATTTTATCTCGGTGTGCAAATCGTGTTAGACTTTGTGCTTGGCTTTGGATTGTTTTATACCGTGTGCTCTCAACGGCTTGTTATGTGGGATGTAAACACACATCAAAGGAAGCTCAGTTGTTTGTTTTAGATATTCCCATGGGTTCAAGGCAGGTCTAGCAGAGGGAATGCGGCGCCAGCGATCACACCCATGTTCTGTCTCGGCATAAGTACAGGTGGTCTTCGATTCACAACCATAATAGAAACATAGCAATAACTAAGCAATGTCGCCTGGCGGGACCCAGGGGAAGAGCCTTCTCTGTGGCGGCCCCGGCCCTCTGGAACCAACTCCCCCCAGAGATTAGAACTGCCCCCACCCTCCTTGCCTTTCGTAAACAACTTAAAACCCACCTCTGCCGCCAGGCATGGGGGAATTGAGATCCTCTTTCCCCCTAGGCCTTTACAATTCTATGCATGGTATGTATGTATCTATGTTTGGTTTTTATATTAATTGATTTTTAATCATCAATACCAAATTACTATTGTACACTGTTTTATTGTCGCTGTTAGCCGCCCCGAGTCTCTGGAGAGGGGCGGCATACAAATCCA
>NC_091957.1:4133931-4191677 GCF_031021105.1 Erythrolamprus reginae
TTCATTTCATTTGGAAACTTTTGGGGAAGGGGGGGAGCATTGAGAGAGAGAGAAGGTTGAGCCTGTCATTGGGGAGGGGGCTGGAGGGGCTAATTAGGGATGGGTGGGGGGGCATCCAAGCTGAATAATGAATCCCAGTGAGGGTTGGAGGGCATTGGGAGAGTTTAGGGAAATGGGGGGGAGCATTGAGAGGGAAGGTTAAGCCTGCCATTGAGGTGGGGACTGGAGGGGCCATGGGGGGGTCATCGAAGCTCAATGACAGATCCCAATGATGGGTGGGGGGCATTGGGAGGGTTTCGGGGAAAGAGAGCAGCCTTGAGAGGGCGGTTGAACCTGCCATTGAGGTGGGGGCAATAGGGAGAGGGGAGGGAGATATCAATTGAGGGTGGGGGCAGAAAAAGCAGCATCAATTGATGCCCGATGAAGAGTTGGGGGGAGATCGGAGAAGAAGAATTGGGTGAGGGGTCTCCTCTGGAGCTCTGGAAGGACAGCCAAAGGTCTTCTCCATCCTCTGCTTGGACCTCCCCTCCCCCAAGTCGGGTGTCAGCTGACCCCCCACCCTCCATGCGGATGGGAAGGTCCCCCACCCTGGAGGGAAGCTTTGCCTTGAGACGCTGAGGTCTCGAAATGAGGTGGGGGGGGGAGAATTGACCGTGTGGAAGGACAAAGGGGGGCAGTTTTGGGGTGGGGGGACCACAGATCTCTGGATGAGAAAGGAAGGGGTGGGGGGCTGGGAGACGGATTGGGGGGTGCCAAGATGAGCAGAGGAGAAATGGGGGGGTTTGTTCTCTTGCAAGAAGATATGGGGAGGGGTCTTCCATCTGGAAATGGGGAGGGGGACATATAGGAGGCGAGTGAGTTGGATTGGATGTCAAGCCAAGTTGTTGTCATTTGGGGGTTGCGAAGAAAAAAGAATGTTGTGTTATTCGGAACACAAGGGTGGGTGGGAGAATATTATGTGTCTGTGGGGGGGGAGGCGGTTTGCAAAATAAGGCATTTTTGTGGGGGTGTTCTAAAATTTGGGGTGAAGGGGGGTTATTTATTTATGCATTTAACAAGGTTTGTATATGCTGCCCAATTCCATGGCTTGATGTTCCACAAGGATCTATCAAGACAATGGATGGGTTTGGGTTTTTTTGGTTGGCTTTTGTGTATGTGTGTGAATGGGGGACAGCCCCCCCCCCCATCCTCAGAGAAGCCCTGAGCATTCTGGAGTCCTAAAATTGTGTGTGTAAGTGTGTGTGTGTATTGGGGGGGGGTGTTAGCATGTGTGGCTTTTGAGTCTCTCGCTCTGCAGAGCTCTGGCTGCCTTTGGAGGGTTTTCGGGAGATGTGCAATGGAAGCGTTTTATGAGGAAGGTTTGTGGATATTGTGTGTGTGTGTGTGTGCACGGGGAGGGGGGGATGTCCTTGCTTCTCCCT
Source organism: Erythrolamprus reginae (assembly GCF_031021105.1). Classification (NCBI taxonomy): domain Eukaryota; kingdom Metazoa; phylum Chordata; class Lepidosauria; order Squamata; family Dipsadidae; genus Erythrolamprus; species Erythrolamprus reginae. The sequence continues at coordinate 4,135,353 of NC_091957.1, forward strand.
CTGCCCTGTTGCTGCCTTCTCTCTCCTTTGCTCTCTCCTTCTTTCCCACTACACAAATGTTGTGTATCTCCCCATTAATCTTGCAGTAGTTTGGTGGATGTGTTGTGATTCTCATTCTCTCTCTCTCTCACACACAAACACACACACTGGAGTTGTGGGATGCTTGCTTTCAGTATTGTTTTCTGTCTAGTGGTCCAGATAGATTCATTTGGAAAAGGAATCTCTCTCCTTCCTTCCTTCCTTCCTTCCTTCCTTCCTTCCTTCCTTCCTTCCTTCCTTCTCTCCTTCCCTTCTCTCTCTCTCTCACACACACACTGGAGTTGTGTGATGCTTGTTTTCAGTATTGTTTTCTGTCTACTGGTCCATATATATACATTTGGAAAAGGAATCTCTCTCTCCTTCCTTCCTTCCTTCCTTCCTTCCTTCCTTCTCTCCCCTCCCTCTCTCACACACATGCACACACACCCTGGAGTTGTGTGATGCTTGCTTTCAGTATTGTTTTCTGTCTAATGGGCCATATATGTTCATTTGGAAAAGGAATCTCTCTCTCTCTCTCTCTCCCTTCCTTAATTCCTTCCTTCCTTTCCTCTCCCCTCCTCTCTCTCTCTCTCTCTCTCACACACACACACACACACTGGAGTTGTGTGATGTTTCCTTTCAGTATTATTTTCTGTCTAGTGGTCCAGATAGTTTCATTTGGAAAAGGAGTCTCTCTCTCCCTCCCTTCCTCTGCTTCCTTCCTTCCTTCCTTCCCTTTCTTTTTCTCCCTACCCCCCTCTCTCTCTCTTTCACACACATACACACCCTGGAGTTGTGTGATGTTTGCTTGGGGGGAAGGAGAGAGAGGCAGACGTTTTCCCCCTGTAATCTTTTAATTTCTCCCAAAGGGAATTAAATTGAAAATCAATACCAAAAAAACAAAAAACCACTACACACCACACCTAACACCCCTTTTTGCTTTTTAACAAGAGGATCCCGCCAAGGTGTCAAAGTTAGTCTTTAGAAAATAGACTGGTTTCTGTTTTCATTCCCTCCCTTCATATTCTTGTTACTACCAGCTTTTTCCGAAAGGATATTTATAGCTTGGGTCTTTCTTCTTCTTTCTTCTTTCTTTCTTCTTCTTTCTTTCTTTCTTCTTCTTCTTCTTCTTCCCTTCTTCCATCTTTCTTCTTCTTCTTCTCCTTCTCCTTCTCTTTCTCCATCTTGTTCTTCTTCCTCTATCTTCTTCTTCTTCCTCTTCTTCTTTCTTCTTCTTCTTTCTTCTTCTCCTCCTTCTCCTCCTTTTCCTTCTCCTCCTCCTCCTCTTCTTCTTTTCTGTTGTGCTTCTGCCCTAGAATAGAACCATGTCTTCAAACTTACAACGGTTTGTTTACTGACCGCTTGGGGGGGTGGCTGATTGTGATGGGAAGTCGAGGACTCCTTTGCATTTCCTAGGAATGATCTTTGATGGGTCAGAGATGTTGCTAGATTATTAGAGCCAATGACAGCAGGCACTTTTTCTTAATGTCTTCTTGGTCTGGTTGGTCCTTCATGGAGGTATAATAATCCTAGTCTGGTTATGGTTATTTAAGAGGTCCTTTTTCACAGACAGTTATGCTAAAGGTGACCTTGGTGGAACTCAAGTTTCCATCTGATTTGTGGTCTGGGGCTGGTGAATCATGTCTTCATTTGCTAATAACAGAGTTGGAAGGGACCTTGGAGGTCTTCTAGTCCAACCCCCTGCTTGGGCAGAAAACCCTACACTACTTCAGACAGATGGTTATCCAACATAATCTTAAAAACTTCCAGTGTTGGAGCATCCACAACTTCTGGAGGCAACTTCTGTTCCACTGGTTAATTGTTCTAACTGTCAGGAAATTCCTCCTTAGTTCTAAGTTGCTTCTCTCCTTGTTTAGTTTCCACCCATTGCTTCTTGTCCTACCCTTGGAGAATAGCTTGACTCCTTCTTCTTTGGGGCAACCCCTGAGATATTGCAACACTGCTATCATGTCTCCGCTGGTCCTTCTTTTCATTAAACTAACTATGCCCAGTTCCTGCAACCGTGCTGGTGAGACAACATTGGGAATACTGTGTTCAGTTCTGGAGACCTCACCTACAAAAAGATATTGACAAAATTGAACGGGTCCAAAGACGGGCTACAAGAATGGTGGAAGGTCTTAAGCATAAAACGTATCAGGAAAGACTTCATGAACTCAATCTGTGTAGTCTGGAGGACAGAAGGAAAAGGGGGGACATGATCGAAGCATTTAAATATGTTAAAGGGTTAAATAAGGTCCAGGAGGGAAGTGTTTTTAATAGGAAAGTGAACACAAGAACAAGGGGACACAATCTGAAGTTAGTTGGGGGAAAGATCAAAAGCAACATGAGAAAATATTATTTTACTGAAAGAGTAGTAGATCCTTGGAACAAACTTCCAGCAGACATGGTAGATAAATCCACAGTAACTGAATTTAAACATGCCTGGGATAAACATATATCCATCCTAAGATAAAACACAGGAAATAGTATAAGGGCAGACTAGATGGACCAGGAGGTCTTTTTCTGCCGTCAGTCTTCTATGTTTCTATGTTTCTTCGTATGTTTTAGCCTCCAGACCCCTAATCATCTTGGTTGCTCTTCTCTGCACTCTTTCTAGAGTCTCCACATCCTTTTTGCATCGTGACCAAAACTGAATGCAGTATTCCACGTGTGGCCTTATAAAGTGGTATTAACACTCCATGTGATCTTGATTCTCTCCCTCTGACAATGCAGCCCAGAACTGTGTAGGCTTTTTTGGCAGCTGCTGCACACGGCTGGCTCCTATTTAAATGGTCGTCCACCAGGACTCCAGGATCCCTCTCACAAAGTAACTACTGTTGAGTTTAGTTTCCACCCATTGCTTCTTGTTCTACCCTCAGGTACTTTGGAGAATAGTTTGACTCCTTCTTCTTTGTGGCAACCCTTCAAATATTGGAAGATTGATATTATGCCACCGCTAGCTACGTCTTCTTTTCATTAAACTAGTCATGCCCAATTCCTGGAACGTGTAATGTAGTATAATGAAGAAAAAGAGGACTATGATAGTCTTTTAATACTGTTGCAGAGGAAAATGGGGGGTGGGATAATAATAATAATAATAATAATAATAATAATAATAATAATAATAACAACAACAACAACAATAATAATAGTTGTTGTTCTTATTGATATCATTGTTGTTGTTGCTATTTCAACAATACAACACAGCAAACGAGATCACTATGCTGGATTTCGTATTTCATCACCAGTCGGGCGCTTCCCAAGCACCTGGGACTGTGTGATGTAGCAGCAAATTATGTTTATTATTATTATTTATTATTATTATTATTATTATTATTTATTAGATTTGCATGCCGCCCCTCTCCGAAGACTCGGAGCAGCTCACAACAGTAATAAGAAACAGTGTAACAGTGTAACAATGGGACAAATCTAATAATAAAAATATATATAAAAACCCCAACAATTAAAAACCATACAACACATGCATACCAAACATGAAATATAAAAAGCCTGGGGGAGATGTCTTAGTTCCCCCATGCCCGGCGATACAGGTGGGCGGCTAACAACAATGATAAAAAAAAAAACATGTAACAATCCAGTTTAATAAAACAACTAAAAACCCTTATTATAAAAAACCAAACATACGCACAAACATACCATGCATAACTTGTAATGGCCTAGGGGAAGGAATATCCTAACTCCCCCATGCCTGGCGACAAAGGTGGGTCTTGAGTAATTTGCGAAAGACAAGGAGGGTGGGGGACGTTCTAATCTCTGGGGGGAGTTGGTTCCAGAGGGCCGGGGCCGCCACAAAGAAGGCTCTTCCCCTGGGGCCCGCCAAGCGACATTGTTTGGTCGACGGCACCCGGAGAAGGCCAACTCTGTGGGATCTTATCGGCCGCTGGGATTCGTGCGGTAGAAGGTCGTTCTGGAGGTATTCTGCTCCAATGCCACTTAGGGCTTTTAAGGTCATTACTGTATTACCAACACTTTGAATTGTGACTGGAAACTGATCAACAGCCAGTGCAGGCCACAAAGTGTTGTAGAAACGTGGGCAAATCTAGGAAGCCCCACGTTGGCTCTTGTGGCCGCATTCTGCACGATCTGAAGTTTCTGAACACTCTTCAAAGGTAGCCCCATGTAGAGAGTGTTGCAGTAATCGAACCTCGAGGTGATGAGGGCATGAGCGACTGTGAGCAATGACTCACTGTCCAAGTAGGGCCGCAACAGGTGCACCAGGCGAACCTGGCCAAACGCCCTCCTCGCCACAGCCGAAAGATTATCATTTATTATTATTATTAATAATAATAATTTAGATTTGTATGCCATCCTTGAGAGAGACTCAGGGCGGCTTACAGCAAGAATAAAAACAATATAAAATAACAATTAATAAAATATAAAACCCTTAAATATTATCAAAACAATCATGCCGTCAAACAGGGTCAATCAAATTATGTCCAGGCAGGAATTAATTAGCTGAGGACAGGACGAGAAGTAAGGGGTGGAAGGGAATTAAAGAGAAACCCAACCAGAAATTTCCTGACCGCGAGAACAATAGTGAGTGGTCCATCACTGGACATTTTCAAAAAGAGCCATTTGTCCAGGGTGGTATAAGGACAGGTCTAGAAGACATTTAAAGTCCATTTCTAGCCCTATAATTCTTCCGTTATAAGGCATTTTTGGCCTTTGGCATTGGGGTCTGAGGTTTTGCCCCAAAATAAGGAATGTTTTTTATTTTCTGTCCATATCTCTAAACATGTGGCTTTCTTTGTTTTTATGACAAGGTCTTGCAAAGGCCTCTCTAGTCTTTGACTCTCTTGAGCAAAGTTTCAACAGGGTCATTGAGGAATAGAATCCTAGAGAATCTATTTTTGGCTTAAATTTTAAAAAAACAAAATTGGCAGGAGGCAGCTCTCTAAATTCTGCATACGACTTAATAGGATGAATTAGACCTACACATATGTTTCCCAATCTTGAGAAGTTCGTGGCGTGTGGACTTCAAGTAAAGTTTAAAAATAAACAAAAACAGAGATTATTAATGTCCCTTTTTAAAAATTTCCTACTCCGCCAGCGTCTCTTTTTTATCTTTTGATGTTGGTTAGGGCAGGGGTTGGCAACGTTAAACACTCAAAGAGCCGTCTAGAGCACGGATAGGCAAAGTTGGCTCTTCTATGACATGTGGACCTCAGCTCCCAGAATTCCCAAGCTAGCATGATTTGCTCAGGAATTCTGGGAGTTGAAGTCCACAAGTCATAGAAGAGCCCACTTTGCCTACCCTTGGCCTAGAGTCCTTGCGGCATATAAATTAAACTAATAAAAGCCCTAACCGGAAGCTCCCTGTTCAGTTCCGGAGCCGACCGGAAGTCCACTTCCCCCGCCATAGAGTCTCTTCCTAGCATGGCGTCCTTTTGCCTCTGCTGACTGGAAGTCCACGCCCCCCATATCCTCCACGAGGTTCACCCAAAACATAATGCACCGTTGTTGTTGAAGGAAAAAGTTACACATTTTTTTTCTTCCACAATTATTTATTGAACACAACAAAACTTACACGCAAGAAAGAATGAAGTGTCTTCTGCACTCCCTATTTTTCCATGAAATCTCCATCCCATTCTATGGCCTTCCTCCAGCAAGACACAAGGGTGTGTATGCCCTGTCGGTACCACTCCTAGTTCTGTCCACGAAGCCATTTCTGCACTGTCGTGGCCTCTCCCTCTGTGCCCAGCGACTAACCGTACTTCTGTCGACTGCAGATTCTCCATAAACTCTACACAAACGTTTGTGAATGTTCCCAACAGTTTCTATCTCCCGCGGTGAAAAATTCAATGACGACACACTACTTGTAACGTACATCGCTTACAGGCGCCGTTTCGAAACATGGCTGCAGCTACGCTATCTGTCTGAAGCAACACAAAATTTACACATGCACTCCTGACAATTAAAGTAACGTACTGTATACCCAAAGTTTTGCATTTGTACCATTAGTGTAGGCCGAGGGGGGGGGGGGAAATGGTGCAATACTTTCTGGGCGACCTTCGTAAATCCGAGTCCGAGGCAACTTATTCCTCAAAGTTCCAATTTATTAGCAGAGCCCTGTTGGCACATCTGGAAGAATCCCAAGCCTGAATCCCCTCTGTTGAAAATTTAAGCCCTAATCTACATCTGCCAACTTTGCAACAATTCCCATCTCCTTCCGTGCAGGTGCAGGAGTGCAGGCACAAAGGGTGACCTTGACCATCCCGAAAGAATTCGTTTCCCACAGCTAAGAACGCATTTTAAAATTGCATCAAGAGCGGCAGGCCAAAGACCCTCCCCAAACTAAAATGGTTTCGGCCTGACAGCGGCATCGTTTTTTCTTCTACCTGTCCTAACCGAAAACCCTATCGATTGTGGAGCCAACTGGCAACAGGGAGCCACATGCTGCTCCAGAGCCGTTCTCCACAAACTCTTCCCCCCAAAAAACATAAGCCCTCCCCCAAAATAAACCCTTCCCCAAAATATTTAAATGCATGCGCAGCCAGCCCCTGCTATTTCCTCTAGTTAGGGTTAGGGGGACAGAACTGGAAATCGGGCAAGACAGGAAGAGGAGTCCCGTCTTTCTCCACGCGCCCCCCAAATAAATAAGACCTCCCCAAAAATAAGGCCATGCACTTATTTTCGGGTTGAAAAAAAATAAGTCCAGAGTCTTATTTTGGAGGAAATAAGTACTCAAGCCCTAACTTGACTACTGTAACGCTCTCTACATGGGGCCACCTTTGAAGAGTGTTCGGAAACTTCAGATCGTGCAGAATGCAGCTGCGAGAGCAATCATTGGCTTTCCCAAATATGCCCATGTTACACCAACACTCTGCAGTCTGCATTGGTTGCCAATCAGTTCCCGGTCACAATTCAAAGTGTTGGTTATGACCTATAAAGCCCTTCATGGCACCGGACCAGATTATCTCCGGGACCGCCTTCTGCCGCACGAATCCCAGCGACCGGTTAGGTCCCACAGAGTTGGCCTTCTCCGGGTCCCGTCAACCAAACAATGTCGCTTGGCGGGACCCAGGGGAAGAGCCTTCTCTGTGGCGGCCCCGGCCCTCTGGAACCAACTCCCCCCAGAGATTAGAATTGCCCCCACCCTCCTTGCCTTTCGTAAGCTGCTTAAAACCCACCTCTGCCGCCAGGCATGGGGGAACTGAGATACTCCTTCCCCCTAGGCCTTTACAATTTTTTGCATGGTATGTCTGTATGTATGTTTGGTTTTACAATAAGGGTTTTTAGTTGTTTTAGTATTGGATTTACATGCTGTTTTTTGTTACTGTTGTTAGCCCCCTGAGTCTACGGAGAGGGGCGGCATACAAATCCAATAGATAGATAGATAGATAGATAGATAGATAGATAGATAGATAGATAGATAGATAGATAGATAGATAGATAGATAGATAGATAGATATTGGTGTGTTCCCAGTGGCGGGCGTGGGCACATGCACATCCGGTATGAGATTCAGCTTCCTACGCGTAAGCAAAAAACCAAATCTCACGTGAGGATGCGCGCACGAGCGAGATTTGGGTGATTTTCACTGTTATTTTTGTTTCCGCGTATGCGCGGAAGGAAAAAAACCGGTGGAAATCGCTGAAATCTCGTGAGCGTCCTCGTATGAGATTTGGCTTCAGGTGCATGCGCAGAAGCCAAATCTCAGGCGGGGGTGCCAGCCGAGGGCACGCAGCTGCGCACGCATCCCAGAATTTTCTACCACTCCGTTGCGCTGGGAACGGCCCATCAGCGGCGCAGCCGTGTGGCCCTGGGGCCTTTCCCTTGGAACGACAGGCCTCGCTGTTTCCCTTAACGGGTTCTTCGCTCCCAGAGGGTGGAATTGTTGTTGTTGTTGTTGTTGTTTTACATCTGCAGACGCTAGACGTCGGTGCTCTCCAGGAACTTGGCTGTAGTAGAATCGCATTTCCTGACTCCTTGAGGTAGCGGGGCAGGACTTGGCTGGGTATCGGAGCAAAGCTGGCACGCCGCCACCCGATGTGCCTTTAGAGAGCGCGAGCGCTGGCTGCCTTCCCTTGCTTTTCGGTCGCCGGTGTCGGTTCCATGTTTCCTTTGTCCTTGCAGCTTCCTACAAAGCCCACCTCCATAACGTTTGCAGGAGAAACGTAATGCAAACCAAGAGCTGGCTTTGGGGTATTTGGAAGGCATTTCTCTGAACCCCCCCCTCTCTTTCTCCTACTGTGTTGCACTAAATAGAAGACGTCCCCTGAAAATAAGCCCTCCTCTGAAAATAAACCCTAAATAAAGCATTTTGGGGGGAAGGGTTTATTTTCAGAGAAGGGTTTTATTTTCATATTTTCAGAGGAGGGCTTATTTTCATAAGCCCTCCCCCCAGAAAATAATCCCTCTGCTGAAAATAACCCCTTGTCCCAAAATAAGCCCTCCCCCAAAATAAACCCTCTGCTAAAAAATAAACCTCCCAAAAATAAGCCTTTCCCTGAAAATAAACCCTTCTCTCAAATAAGCCCTCCCCCCAAAATAAGGCGTTTTCCCCAAAATAAACCCTCTGCTCAAAATAAACCCTCTCCCCAAAATAAGCCTTGCCCTGGTAATAAATCCTTCCCCCCAAATAAACCCTTCCCCCCAAATAAGCCCTTCCCCCAAATAACCCCACCCCCCAAATAAACCCTTCCCCCCAAATAAGCCCTTCCCCCAAATAACCCCACCCCCAAAATAAACCCTCCACTGAAAATAAACTCTCTCCCCAAAAAAGCCTTTTCCCAAAATAAACCCTTCCCCCAAAATAAGCCCTCTCCCAAAAATAAACTTTCCGCTGAAAGTAAACCCTTCCCCCAAAATAAGGCGTTTTCCCCAAATAAACCGTCCGCTCAAAATAAACCCTCCCCAAAATAAGCCCTCTCCAAAAATAAACCCTCCGCTGAAAATAAACCCTTCCCCCTAAACAAGGTGTTTCCCCAAAATAAACCCTCTGCTCAAAATAAACCCTTCCCCCAAAATCAGCCCTCCCCCCAAATAAACCCTCTGCTCAAAATAAACCCTTCCCCCAAAATCAGCCCTCCCCCAAATAAACCCTCTGCTCAAAATAAACCCTTGCCCCAAAATCAGCCCTCCCCCCAAATAAACCCTCTGGTCAAAATAAACCCTTCCCCCAAAATCAGCCCTCCCCCCAAATAAACCCTCTGCTTAAAATAAACCCTTCCCCCAAAATCAGCCCTCCCCCAAATAAACCCTCTGCTCAAAATAAACCCTTCTCCCAAAATCAGCCCTCCCCCCAAATAAACCCTCTGGTCAAAATAAACCCTTCCCCCAAAATCAGCCCTCCCCCCAAATAAACCCTCTGGTCAAAATAAACCCTTCCCCCAAAATCAGCCCTCCCCCCAAATAAACCCTCTGCTCAAAATAAACCCTTCCCCCAAAATCAGCCCTCCCCCCAAATAAACCCTCTGCTCAAAATAAACCCTTCCCCCAAATAAGCCCTCCCCCCAAAATAAACCCTCCACTCAAAATAAACCCTCTCCCCAAGATAAGCCTTCCCCTGAAACCAAACAAACCCCCCTTGTTAACGTTTGCAGGAGAAACGTTAATTCTCAGGTTTCCTGTTCCCAGGTGTTTCCTCGGCTTACCTGGGGGTTGGCGACGTGGCGCCTTCGGGATGTGACAACCTGTCTCATAAAACTATCCGAGCCTGTTGCTGCTGGCGGGTTTGTTCCTCCCTCCCCCCCCCGCCCCCGAGTAGCCCCCCTCACTCCCTTCTTCAAGGATTATCTTGATAGTTCCGGTAGGGATGGCGATCCTGGCTTAGTTAACCCGCTTCGTGCTAGGTTGAACTGAGATGGGGAAACGGACTGCATCAAGTTCTGGTTTGGTTTCCACTTCTGGACTTTTGCTTGGAACGGGGGAGAGGAAGGGAATGAAACTTTGATTTTAGGTTTGGATACTTTAATAATAATAATAATAATTTATTAGATTTGTATGCCGCCCCCTCCGAAGACTCCAATGACATTTTAAAAGGGAGTTTTTTCTGCTTTTCTGTTGATAAAGACTTTTGGTTTTCCTTCTATTGTGTGGTGTGTGTCTTTCTGGACTAATTACCCTGTAATTACAGGCGGTTGGGACACGCCGGCAGAAGAGATAGTTAGATAGATAGATGGATAGATAGATTAGATTAGATTAGATTAGATTAGATTAGATAGATAGATAGATAGATAGATAGATAGATAGATAGATAGATAGATAGATAGATAGATAGAGTCGTAATGGTATTTCTTGCCAGTCTTTATAATCTGCCCATCCGTTGTGTCCCTTGCAGTTCACACCAGTGTGTCTCCATCAGAAACTGGGCACGCCAGATGGGTCTGTAAAAATTGATGGTCACCGATCGGGGGAGCGGCTTTCATGAGTTAAGGTAGGTTCTTGGAAGCCCTATTCTTGCACCAGACCAAGCCCTCCTCTCCCCGTCTTCTTGTTATCTTCACCCCGTTCGTTGTGCCGTGGGCGCCTCGCTAATTTTAAAAACGCTTCCTCTCGTACACATTGCAATTTTCCACGTGGGTGACGAGAGGAAAATAATTATTAGCCTGTTGGGTCTCGGTAATTAGAACACAACAGAGTCTTCATCACCCTCGCACCGGGGTGGGGTTGCAAAACCTCTGAACTTCTCCAGGAGTGAGGCAGGGAAAGATAAAAATGAATGATTTTAAATCTTATTAGAGTTTTTAATATTATTATTATTTATTATTATTTATTGGATTTGTATGCCGCCCCTCTCCGCAGACTCGGGGCGGCTAACAACAATGATAAAAAACAACATGTAACATGTAATTTAATAAAACATGTAACAATCCAATTTAATAAAACAACCAGAAACCCTTATTATAAAAACCAAACATACACACAAACATACCATACATAACTTGTAATGGCCTAGGGGAAGGAATATCCTAACTCCCCCATGCCTGGCGACAAAGGTGGGTCTTGAGTAGTTTGCGAAAGACAAGGAGGGTGGGGGCCGTTCTAATCTCCGGGGGGAGTTGATTCCAGAGGGCCGGGGCCGCCACAGAGAAGGCTCTTCCCCTGGGGCCCGCCAAGCGACATTGTTTGGTCAACGGGACCCAGAGAAGGCCAACTCTGTGGGGCCTTATCGGCCGCTGGGATTCGTGCGGTAGAAGGCGGTTCCGGATGTATAGGTTTTTTAGTTATATTAATTAGATTTTTAGATATGTATACGGTATATTGTTTTTGACATGTCGTGATCCGCCCTGAGGTCTCGGAGAGGGGCAGCATACAAATCCAATAAATAAAAATAAATAAAAATAAAATAAAGGTTACCTCCGGGGCCGCCTTCTGCCGCATGAGTCCCAGCGACCAGTCAGGTCCCACAGAGTCGGCCTTCTCCAGGTCCTGTCGCCTAGACAATGTCGCTTGGCGGGGCCTAGGGGAAGAGCCTTTTCTGTGGGGGCCCCGGCCCTCTGGAATCAGCTTCCCCTAGAGATTCGTACTGCCCCCACCCTCCTGGCTTTTTGTAAGAGTCTTAAGACTCATTTTAAGTCTCCAGGCTTGGGGAGAATAGAATAGAATAGAATAAAATTCTTTATTGGCTAAGAGTGATTGGACACATAAGGAATTTGTCTTTGGTGCAGATGCTCTCAGTGTACATAAAAGAAAAAGACACATTTGTCAAGAATCATGTCATCCAACATTTAATGATCGTCATCATCATCATCATCATCATAATAATAATAATAATTTATTAGATTTGTATGCCGCCCCTCTCCGAAGACTCGAGGCGGCTCACAACAATAATAAAAAACAATATTATAGTGAAACAAATCTAATATTAAAAAGAAGCATACAAAAACCCTATCATATTTAAAAACCAAACAACACATACATACCAAACATAAAATATAAAGAGCCTGGGGGAAAGGTGTCTCAACTCCCCCATGCCTGGCGGTATAGGTGGGTCTTGAGTAGTTTACGAAAGACAAGGAGGGTGGGGGCAGTTCTAATCTCCGGGGGGGGAGTTGATTCCAGAGGGCCGAGGCCGCCACAGAGAAGGCTCTTCCCCTGGGGCCCGCCAAACGACATTGCTTAGTCGACGGGACCCGGAGAAGGCCAACTCTGTGGGACCTTATCAGTCACTGGGATTCGTGCGGTAGCAGGCGGTTCCGGAGGTACTCTGGTCCAATGCCATGTAGGGCTTTAAAGGTCATAACCAACACGTTGAATTGTGACCGGAAACTGATCGGCAGGCAATGTAGGCCACGGAGTGTTAGGTACAAATAAGCTATCAGGAAACACCCCTGCCCTCTGGAATTAGCTCCCCCCGAAGATTCATACTGACCTCATCCTCCTCGCCTTAAGACCCATCTGTGTTGCCAGGCATGGGGCAGCTAGATCATGCCCCCTTCTTCTCTGACCATTAAATGTTATGTATGGATGTGATTAAGTAGACTGACAGTTTTTTAACATAATGGGATTTTAGCTTACTGTTTTAACTATTAGATTTGTATTCATATTGTTTTGTATTGTATGTTGTGACTCGGAGAGGGGCGGCATACAAGTCTAATTAATAATAAAAATAATAATAATATAATAATAATATAATAATAATAATAATAATAATAATAATAATAAATAGAAATCGTAGGGATACAAGCAACAAGTTACAGTCATAAGTGGGAGGAGATGGGTGATAGGAATGATAAGAAAAACTGGTAGTCATAGTAGTGCAGACTTAGGGAATAGTTTGGCAGGTGTTGAGGGAGTGTGAAAAAGTGTCAAATGTGTGTGAAAAAGTGTGGAAAATGGTCACAAGCCACTTTTAATAATAATTTAATAATAATTTATTACTTTTGTATGCCGCCACTCTCCGAAGACTTTTAGGTGCCGTTGTAACTTTGAGCAGTCACTAAATGAAATGTTGTAAGTCAAGGACTACCTGGACTAGGTTAATGAACTGGAAGATGATGGGGTGAAGGATGTATGAGCTGGACCCCCAACTCCCAGCCCCCCTCCTTTGCTAGGTCTTTGGATTTCTGGGAATTGTGGTTCAGTGACAATCCGGAGCTGAAGAGGTCCCCTAGCTCATCCGAAGGCCTTTGATAGGATTAGTCTAAATCCCGGAGTCGTTTTTCTTCATCTGCAGACTACTTGAGCTAACTGCTAGATCGGTAGGTCAGCAGTTCAAATCTCACCACCGGCTCCAGGTTGACTCCATCCTTCCGAGGTGGGTCAAATGAGGACCTGGATTGTTGGGGGCAAGAGGCTGATTCTGTAAACCACTTACGGCTGAAAAAGCACTACAAAGTGGTATATATGTCTAAATGCAATTGCAAGAAAGAAAGGAAGGAAGGAAAGAAGAAAGGAAGGAAGGAAGGGAAAGAAAGAAAGAGAGAAAGAAAGAAAGAGACAAAGAGACAGAGAAGGAGAAAAGAAAGGAAAGTTAGGAAGGAAGGAAGGAAGCTGGGGTGGCGCTGGGGTTAGCGTGCAGCACTGCAGGCTGCTTCCGCTAACTGCTAGCTGTAGTTCAGCGGTTCAAATCTCACCACTGGCTCAAGGTTGACTCAACCTTCCATCCTTCCAAGGTGGGTAAAACAAGGACCCAGATTGTTGGGGGCAAGAGGCTGATTCTGTAAACCACTGATTCCTTCCTTCCTTCCCTCCCTCCCTCCCTCCCTCCCTCCCTCCCTCCCTCCTTCCTTCCTTCCTTCTTTCCTTCGTAAAATGAGGACCCAGATTGTTGGGGGCAAGAGGCTGATTCTGTAAACTGCTTAGAGAGGACTGTAAAAGTACTGTGAAGTGGTATATAAGTCTAAATGCAATTGCTATTCCTTCCTTCTTTTCATCTCTTCCTTCCTTCCTTCCTTCCTTCCTTCCTTCCTTCCTTCCTTCCTTCCTTCCGAGGTGGGTCAAATGAGAACCCCGATTGTTGGGGGCAATAAGGCTGATTCTGTAAACCGTATAGAGAGGGCACTGTGAAGCGGTATATAAGTCTAAACGCTATTGCGATCGGAGGAACTATCCTAGGTCCAAATCATATTGACCCAAGCTGGAGGGATTCCCTAGCTTTGCAGAAAAGGCCTGGAGGAGAGAAAGAGAGAGAGTGGATCGTATATCGCGTGCACAAAATAAAAAGGAATTGGGTTTGTAATCATATCTTCCTGGGCCAGCTGTTTTTCTTGAGTAGCTTTCGAAGAATTTAAAAAGCTGGCAACTCGTAGTAAGTATGGAGATTTTGCTTGTTGGTTCAGGTGGAGGAGAAAGGCCACCTTTTTAAAAACAACAACAACAACTTGCAAGGTCTAACACAATTTGGGATTGTGTCTCTGTCACGTATCTCATTTCAGAGGGGTTTTCCCTCCCACTTCCCAAAAGGCAACTGATCTTTTTCTTGCAGTAAAAACAAGCCCTGTTAAAAATGGAATGGGGTCATTCTTTGTCAAGTGGACCAGGTGCCACTTGTCTGATTTTTGCAGCCTTATTTGAAAAGAAACCATCACAAAAACAACATATATGATAGGGAAAAAAAGTTCTCTTCCTAATGAAATCAAAATGAAAATGATTGAAGGTGAGAAAACAGAGAGCTCTGTTTCATCATAGAAACATAGAAGACTGACAGCAGAAAAAGACCTCCTGGTCCATCTAGTCTGCCCTTATACTATTCCCTGTATTTTATCTTACAATGGATATATGTTTATCCCAGGCATGTTTAAATTCAGTCACTGTGGATTTATCTACCACGTCTGCTGGAAGTTTGTTCCAAGGATCTACCACTCTTTCAGTGAAATAATATTTCCTCGCGTTGCTTTTGATCTTTCCCCCAACTAACTTCAGATTGTGTCCCCTTGTTCTTGTGTTCACTTTCCTATTAAAAACACTTCCCTCCTGAACCTTATTTAACCCTTTAACATATTTAAATGCTTCGATCATGTCCCCCCTTTCCCTTCTGTCCTCCAGACTCTACAGATTGAGTTCATGAAGTCTTTCCTGATACGTTTTATGCTTAAGACCTTCCACCATTCTTGTAGCCCGTCTTTGGACCCCTTCAATTTTGTCAATATCTTTTTGTAGGTGAGGTCTCCAGAACTGAACACAGTATTATTCCAAATGGGGTCTCACCAGCATTCTATATAAGGGGATCACAATCTCCCTCTTCCTGCTTGTTATACCTCTAGCTATGCAGCCAAGCATCCTACTTGCTTTTCCTACTGCCCGACCACACTGCTCACCTTCAATCACCTTCATTAGGAAGGGCAAGATTTTTCTATCGCCCTCTGTTTTCTCACCTTCAATCACCTTCATTTTTATCTCACCAGAAAGGAGACCTTTTTTTCCTATCACACGTGTTGCTTTTGTGATGGTTTCTTTTCAAACAAGGCTTCAATTTCACCTGGCCCAGTGGACAAACAATGACCCAATGGAGAGAGCTACGGAGGTCCGTTTTGGGGAAGCGTCCAATAATTTTATTGGTTTTATTTTATTTTATTTTATTAAATTTATATATGCTGCCCAACTCCCAAAGGACTCCGGGTGGCTATTCATCGAACGCATCCATTAATCACCGCAAGAGACCAAATAACCCAACAACACAATACTGCACATTTGAAGGGATCTGCAGCTGGTTTATTTGGCAAGCGAAAAGAAGGAAATACACACATGCGCAAGCGCACCACACACACACACCTCCCTCCTCTGCTCTTTGTTATTTTTAAAAACCTTCCCAGAGGCGCGATGAAGTTCACACCTTTCAGATGGTGGCCTTTCCAAAGAAAGCAAGGAGGTGTTTGTCCAGAGGAGGGTAAACCACACTATGGGAACGGATCTGAGGCATAACAAGAAGAGGAGGAGGAAGAGGAGGAGGAGGAGAGGAAGAGGAGGAGGAGAAAAAGAAGGAAGAAGAGGAGGAGGAGGAGAAGAAGAAAGAAGAGAGGAGGAGGAGGAGAAGAAGATGAGGAAGAGGAGAAGGAGAAGGAAGAAGAGGAGGAGACGAGGAAGAAGAGGAAGAAAGAAGAGAGGAGGAGGAGGAGAAGAAGATGAGGAAGAGGAGAAGGAGAAGGAAGAAGAGGAGGAGACGAGGAAGAAGAGGAAGAAAGAAGAGAGGAGGAGGAGGAGGAGAAGATGAGGAAGAGGAGAAGGAGAAGGAAGAAGAGGAGGAGACGAGGAAGAAGAGGAAGAAGAAGAGGAAGGAGGAGGAAGAAGGAAGAAGAGGATGAGAAGAAGAAGAGGAAGAGGAGGAAGAAGAAGAGGAAGGAGGAAGAAGAGGAGAAGAAGAAGAAGATGAGGAAGAGGAGAAGAAGAAGAAGGAAGAAGAGGAGGATGAGAAGAAGAAGAGGAAGGAGGAGGAGGAGGAAGAAGGAAGAAGAGGAGGAGGAGGAGAAGAAGATGAGGATGAGAAGAAGAAGAGGGAGGAGGAGGAGGAAGAAGAGGAGGAGGAGGAGAAGAAGAAGATGAGGAGGAAGAGGAGAAGAAGAAGGAAGAAGAGGAGGATGAGAAGAAGAGGAAGGAGAAGGAAGAAGAGGAGGAGGAGAAGAAGAAGAGGAGGAGGAAGAGGAGAAGGAGAAGGAAGAAGAGGAAGAAGAAGAGGAAGAGGAAGGAGGGGGAGGAAGAAGAGGAGGAGGAGGAGAGGTAGAGGAAGTGGAGGAGGAGAAACTGTTGTAAGTTTGAAGACCCGATTCTATTCTTGGGCAGGAACAGAACAGAAGAAAGAAAAAGAAGGAGGAGGAGGAGAAAAGGAAGAAGGAAGAAGAGGAGGATGAGAAGAAGAAGGAGGAGGAAGAGGAGAAGAAGAAGAAGAAGAAAAAGAAGAGTAGGAGTAGGAGTTGGAAGGGACCTTCCAACCCGCTGCTTAGGCTGGAACCCCTACACTACTTCAGACAGATGGTTTTCCAACCTCTTCTTAAAAACCTCCAGTGTTGGAGCATCCACAACTTCCAGTGGCAAGCTGTTCCACGGATTAATTGTTCTCACCGTCAGGAGATTCCTCTTAAGTTCTAAGTCACTTCTCTCCTTGATAGGCGGATTATTTTTTCCCTATTTTCCTCTCCCCAAAAACCTAAGGTGCCTCTTATACTCTGAAAAAATACGGTATATTTTAAAGATAGAATCGTGAGAAAGAGATGGCTATTTTGGGGTGAGTCCTGCCTGTGTGTGGGCGCTTGGCCAAAACTACTTTGTATATTTGGATCATAGGATGTTCTGGTCCCGTTAGACACAAACAAATCAGAAAGGCTAGGAAGAAAGCACGGGAAATAAATACACTGCTCCAAAAAAATAAAGGGAACACTCAAAGAACCCATCCTAGATCTGAATGAATGAAATATTCTCATTGAATACTTCATTTTGTACAGCATGTGAAATGGATTGTCCATCAGTGTTGCTTCCTAAGTGGACAGTTTGATTTCACAGAAGTTTGATTTGACTTGGAGTTCTATTGTGTTGTTTAAGTGTTTATTTTTATAAACCTTTATTTTTTGAGCAGTGCATACACATTAAAAACAATACAATACATACAATACAACAGAAAGAGAAAAGAGAGAAGAGAAAGGGAAGAAAAATAGAAAGACAAAAGAAAAAATAGATGGACATACGGATAAATCACATTTATCTTTAGATATTTAATCTTTATTAAATATATACATTAAAAATAATACAATCTGCACAATAGAACAGAAAGAGAAAAGAGAGAAAGGGAAGAAAAATATAAAGAAAAGGAAAAAATAGATGGACATACGGATAAATCGCATTCATCTTTATATATTAACTCTTTATTAAATATATACATTTAAAACAATACAATCTGCACAATAGAACAGAAAGAGAAAAGAGAGAAGAGAAAGGGAAGAAAAATAGAAAGAAAGAGAAAAGGAAAAAATAGATGGACATATGGATAAATCCCATTGATCTTTATATATTAACTCTTTATTAAACATATACATTTAAAACAAAACAATCTGCACAATAGAACAGAAAGAGAAAAGAGAGAAAAGGAAGAAAAATAGAAAGAAAAAGAAAAAATAGACGGACATGCAGATAAATCACATTTATCTTTATGTACACTGCTCAAAAAATTAAAGGGAACACTCAAAGAACCCATCCTAGATTTGAATGAATGGAATATTCTCATTGAATACTTTGTTCCGTACAAAGTTGAATGTGCACCACAACCTGTGAAATTTATTATTTATTTATTTATTTAGATTTGTATGCCGCCCCTCTCCGCAGACTCGGGGCGGCTCACAGCATAACATAACAGTTTGTAACAAATCCAAATATAATTTAAAACATTTAAAAGAACCCCATTTTGTTAACAAGCATACACTCAAACATCCCATACATAAAATGTGCATGCCCGGGGGAGGTGTTTCAGTTCCCCCATGCCTGACGACAGAGGTGGGTTTTAAGAAGTTTACGGAAGGCAGGGAGAGTAGGGGCAGTTCTAATCTCTGGGGGGAGTTGGTTCCAGAGAGTCGGGGCCGCCACAGAGAAGGCTCTTCCCCTGGGGCCCGCCAACCGACATTGTTTAGTTGACGGGACCCGGAGAAGGCCCACTCTGTGGGACCTAATTGGTCGCTGGGATTCGTGCGGTAGAAGGCGGTCTCGGAGATATTCTGGTCCAGTGCCATGAAGGGCTTTAAAGGTCATGACCAACACTTTGAATTGTGACCGGAAATTGATCGGCAGCCAATGCAAGCTGCGGAGTGATGTTGAAACATGGGCATAGCTAGGTAGGCCCATGACTGCTCTCGCAGCTGCATTCTGCACGATCTGAAGTTTCCGAACACTTTTCAAAGGTAGCCCCATGTAGAGAGCATAACAATTGATTGTTAATCAGCGTTGCTTCCTAAATGGACAGTTTGATTTCGCAGAAGTTTGATTGACTTGGAGTTATATTGTGTTGTTTAAGTGTTCCCCTTTTTTTTTTTTGACAAGTATAGAATTAAAAGCTCCTCCAGCCCCCCCCCCCTCCTCAAGGTAGGCCTAACAGTTGTTTCTAAAAGTTGGGCTAAACCTTGGATTTGCCCTTGCTGTCTTAATTGGGTTCTGCTATTTTCACCCAGCCCCACCAATCCCAAAATAACAAGGATTTCATTTCGCTTTTGTTCACGCATCCCCAGGCCTTGGCTCTTTAATTTCTCTCCCCTTGTGTGCCTTTTGTGTCTCGCTCCCAGGCAACTCTTTTGGGATTGTCGCCTGGCAAATTTTCCCTTTCTTTTTTCGGCGACCTCTTGGGAAGAGTCCCTTCTGGGCTGGGATTGGCTGAAGCTCCCGTGGACCCGTCACAAAGCCTCGAAGGCATGTTGATGATGGTTTGCTTTCAGTACCCACCTGGGAGAGTGTTTTTTGGTGTGATAGGCTTCGGCGCCCTTGTTTGTCTCTGTACAACAGAGTTTTGTCATCTGATCTAAAGGCTCAATGCTATCAACGTTAAGATGGGTGGACTTCGACTCCCAGAATTCCCCAGTCAACATGCCCCAAATCAAGGGTAGGCAAAGTTGGCTCTTCTATGACTTGTGGACTTCAACTTCTTCTTTCTTCTTCTTCTTCTTCTTCTTCTTCTTCTTCTTCTTCTTCTTCTTCTTCTTCTTCTTCTTCTTCTTCTTCCTCTTCCTCTTCCTCTTCCTCTTCCTCTTCTTCTTTCCCCATAGGAATCAATGTAAAAGCAAATAATGTGTGCGATTGGGGAAACCACAGGGTGGGTGGAGGCCCTGTTTCCTCCCAGGAGATTCCTAGAGAGGCCCCACAGAGGCTTCTCCCCACCTTTTCCGGCCCTGTTTCCTCCCAGGATATTCCTAGAGAGGCCCCATGGAGGATTCTCCCTGCCTTTTCTGGTTATAGCTTCCTCCCAGGAGATTCCTAGAGAGGCCCCATGGAGGCTTCTCCCTGCCTTTTCTGGTTATAGTTTCCTCCCATGAGATTCCTAGAGAGGCCCCACAGAGGCTTCTCCCCGCCTTTTCCAGCCCTGTTTCCTTTCAGATTCCTAGAGAGGCCCTACGGAGGCTTCTCCCTGCCTTTTCCGGCCCTGTTTCCTCCCAGGAGATTCCTATAGAGGCCCCACGGAGGCTCCTCCCTGCCTTTTCCGGTTACAGTTTTGGAGGCTCAGGTTTGCAAGTGGAAAATGGTTTTTGAGAAGAGGCAAAAAAAAATCTCGAACACCCAGTTCTTATCTAGAAAAGTTCGTAAGTAGAGGCCTTCTTAGGTAGAGGTACATTCAAACATCTGCTCCTCATCGGTCTGGAAACTCTTCCTGTTCCTCTGGGACCGTTTGTGATCTTACAGGTCTAACTAAACCACTCGTCACCTCTCTTCAGAATTGTTGTTCTCTCGCGCGGATGTTCCAGCAGATTATTAAAAGGTAAGCCAAGAAGCAAAGCAATTAAAACTGCTGGAGAAAACTGGGAGGTTTTGCATTTAATTGGACTTTTTTCTAATTTTAGTTGAGGATCAAAACCTGATTGTTTTGCTTCAGCCCTTATCGCTGTCCAAATCTTGACCGGAACTTGGGGACATAATTTGCCTGCTAATTAAACCAGGGAAAGAAAAGAAAATGAGTGAAAAAGTCTGTTTCTTCCTGTGATATGCAGAGTGTCATTATTTATTTTTCTGGACATCAAAGGACAAGGGGGCTTTGGGGTTCTTTTAATCTGTCAATCAATCTGCCAGAGAATTTACTCCTTGGATTAGGAGGGTGTTAATCCCTCCTAATGGATTGATTTATTCCTCCTTGGCTGGGTGGAGAATGGGTTGGAAGAACAGAGTAGAATCTGGAATAGAATATAAATAATAAGAATAGAATAAGAGTAGAGTAGACTAAACTAGACTGTGGAATGGAATTAAGGCAGGAGGGTTCAAATCTAGGCTCTCGGTCAAAGTTAGCGTAGCGTGCAAGACCTGGCGCGGTCCATCCGATCGGCCCATGTGGCTCTCCCCTGCCTTTAAATCCTAATTTGTTTGTTAATAGCAATTAGAGAACTCGGTCCCTGGCGGGTGAGAGCTAATCTGTGTATCTGATGATCTCAAGGAAGACAGGCGGGAGAATGTTATTGTTCGGATTTATGTAAGGCTTTTGAAAAGAAATAATTGCTATGATAGTTCCTTCCTTCCTCCTTCCCTTCCCTTTCTCTTCCTTTCTTTTCTTTTCCTTCCCTTCCTCCCTCTTCTTTCTTTCTTCCCTCCCTTCCTTCTCCTCTCCCATCTCCTTTCCTTTCCCTCCCTCCATCCCTTCTTTCATTTACTCTCACTCCTTCCCCTTTTCTTCCTCCCTCCCTTCCCTTTCTTTCCATTCCCTTCCTCCCTGTCCTTCCCTTCTTCCTTCCTTCTCCTCTTCTCTCCCCTTTCCTTCCCTCCCTTCTTTCCATTTACTCTCACCCCTTCCTCTTCCTTGCATCCTTCCTTCCTTTCTTCTTTCCTCCATTCCCTTCCTTCCCTTCCTTCCTTCCTTCCCTTCCATTCTTTTCCTTTCTATTCCTTTCTTTTCCTTCCGTTCCCTTCCTCCCTGTCCTTCCCTTCTTCCTTCCTTCTCCTGTCCTCTTCCCTTTCCTTCCCTCCCTTCTTTCCATTTACTCTCACCCCTTCCTCTTCCTTTCATCCTTCCTTCCTTTCTTTCTTCTTTCCTCCCTTCCTTTCCTTCCTTCCCTTCCCTCCTTCCCTTCCCTTCATTTGCTTTCTTTTCCTTTCTATTCCTTTCTTTTCCTTCCATTCCCTTCCTCCCTGTCCTTCCCTTCTTCCTTCCTTCTCCTCTTCTCTCCCCTTTCCTTCCCTCCCTTCTTTCCATTTACTCTCACCCCTTCCTCTTCCTTTCATCCTTCCTTCCTTTCTTTCTTCTTTCCTCCCTTCCTTTCCTTCCTTCCCTCCCTCCCTCCTTCCCTTCCCTTCATTTGCTTTCTTTTCCTTTCTGTTCCTTTCTTTTCCTTCCATTCCCTTCCTCCCTGTTCTTTCCTTCTTCCTTCCTTCTCCTCTTCTCTCCCCTTTCCTTCCCTCCCTTCTTTCCATTTACTCTCACCCCTTCCTCTTCCTTGCATCCTTCCTTCCTTTCTTCTTTCCTCCATTCCCTTCCTTCCTTCCCTTCCCTTCCTTCCCTTCCCTTCCTTTCCTTTCTTTTCCTTCTGTTCCCTTCCTCCCTGTCCTTTCCTTCTTCCTTCTCTCCTCTCCCCTCTCCTTCCCTTCCCTCCCTCCTTTCCATTTGCTCCCACCCCTTCCCCTCCCTCCCTTCCTTCCTTCTTGACAAAGGGCTGTCCAATCTCTTTAAAAAAAATAAACCTCACGTTTTTAAAGTTTGACGATGTAAAGACAGGAGGAAATGCCCTTTTATTAATGCCTTGCCTTTAAAAAAAAAACCATCCCCATTGTATGCAAGCGAAGCTTACAACCGTAGATCAAAACGTTTGCCGCTAATGGGTCTTAAATGCAGGTTCTGCCTCTTCCTTTTTAACCGTCGCTCTGCAAAATCGTTCCTCTGCGCTATTAAAATAAATAAATAATAATAATAATCCTTTCTACCTTTTTTTGTGTTTTTTTCACCGTCCTCCCACTTCCCTTGGCTGCGTCTGGGTATTTTTAGCCCGTCTCCTTCTCTCTCTCTCTCCCTCTCTCTCCTTCCCACTCCTCAAATTTTTTTTTATCCGTCTGAAGCCAGACTGGCATTTTCTCAGCTTGCTCATTTTTCAGTCCTGTGTATTCTGCCTTGCACGCTCTCCATCTGTTTTCCGCTTTCATGCCTCCCGCACACACCACCTTGTTTACTTGCTCACTCAATCCGGTGGGGTGGTTCACCTGGCCTCCTTCGCCTCTCGGTGCACGAGGCCTTGAGATCCAGGAGGCTGGAAGAGGAGGCCGATGTCTTGGGTCATTAGGCTAGGCTAGGCTAGAATAGACTAGACTACAATAGAATAGAGTAGACTAGACTAGAATAAACTAGAATAGAATAGAATAGATTAGACCAGACTAGAATAAACTAGAATAGAATAGAATAGAATAAACTAGAATATAGACTAGAATAGACTAGAATAGAATAGACTACAATAGAATAGAATAAACTAGACTAGAATAGACTAGCATAGACTAGAATAGAATAGAATAATAGACCAGACTAGAATAAAATAGAATAGAATAGAATAGAATAGTATAAACTAGAATAATCTAGAATAGAATAGAATAAACTAGAATAGAATAGAATAGAATAAACTAGGATAGAATAGAATATAGAATAGAATATAGACTAGAATAGAATATAGACTAGAATAGAATAAAGAATAGAATAGAATATAGAATAGAATAGAATATAGAATAGAATATAGAATAGAATATCTGCTGGCACGTGAGCCGTTGCCCTAGCTCAGCTCCAATGTGTGTGCCAGCCAGCTGAATTTTGGCTGGCACAGAGGCTCTGGAAGGGCAGTTTTGGCTTCCAGAGAACCTCCGTGGAATGGAGCCTGGGGAAGGAAAACACGAGCCTACTGGGTCCACCAGAAGTTGGGATACAGGCCGTTTCCAGCCTCCAGAGGGAGCATCCGGGCGGCAGGGGAAGCTGTTGTCGCCCTTCCCAGGCCTTGAATTATGGGCGTGGGCACTCGCGCATGCGCAATAGCGCATGCACACACTTTTTCGACACCTGTGGGGAAAAAGGAATCGAATATTGGAATTAATAGAGTGGAGTGGACTGGACTGGAATGGAATTATTATTATTTTATTATTATTTATTGGATTTGTATGGAATGGAATAGAATAGAATAGAATAGAATAGAATAGAATAGAATGGAAGGAAATAATGGAATGGGGATTTTGCAGTATCCTTCCCCCTGGAGTTGGGAGGCAAATGAGACAGTTGACCAATATATATATATGAAGTCCTTGACTTACAACAGTTTGTTTAGTGACCATTCAAAGTTACAATGGTAGTGAAAAAGTGAGACTTAGAATCAGTTTTTCACAGTTATGTCCCCCCCCTAGCACCCCCCATGTCCAGATGCCTATGCTTGGCCACCGGTTCATATTTATGATCACTGCAACGTCTCCAAGGTCATGCGATAACCTGTTTGCCACCTCCTCACAAGGGAACCCCGATTCCCTTAACAACCAGGTTATTATGTCTCAAGGTGTAAGGACATTTTAACAAAGAATGTTGAATTAAAATATGTATAAACTAATCGAGATTAGATAGGGAGCAAAAAGTAGAAGGTATTAATCTAGAAGCGACTGAACTAGATGAAATCTTATTAGGGAAAAATGAAAAATTGATAAAGAAACTATGATTATAGAAACATAGAAGATTGACGGCAGAAAAAGACCTCATGGTCCATCTAGTCTGCCCTTATACTATTCCCTGTATTTTATCTTAGGATGGATATACAGTGTTCCCTCGATTTTCGCGGGTTCAAACTTCGCGAAAAGTCCATACCACGGTTTTTCAAAAATATTAATTAAAAAATACTTCGCGGGTTTCCCCCCTATACCACGGTTTTCCCCGCCCGATGACGTCATATGTCGTCGCCCAACTTTCGTCTGCCTTTCATAAATATTTTTAATAAACTTTAATAAATAAACATGTTGAGTAATAATCTTAAATAGTTGCTAAGGGAATGGGAAATTGCAATTTAGGGGTTTAAAGTGTTAAGGGAAGGCTTGTGATACTGTTCATAGCCAAAAATAGTGTATTTACTTCCGCATCTCTACTTTGCGGAAATTCAACTTTCGCGGGCAGTATCGGAACACATCCCCCGCGAAAATTGAGGGAACACTGTATGTTTATCCTAGGCATGTTTAAATTCAGTTACTGTGGATTTACCAACCACGTCTGCTGGAAGTTTGTTCCAAGTATCTACTACTCCTTCAGTAACATAATATTTTCTCACGTTACTTCTAATCTACTTAGCGTTGATCTAGAATTTGAACAGATGAAAGAGACTATGATAAGACGGATGAGACACGTTGGGCACACGATAGAATTGGGGAAATGGCAGCAACTTTGGGAAAGGAATTATAAAACGACTATTAAAACACGGTCAAAAGAAATGCTGGGCCAAAAACAGGTTAATAAACTTAAGAACCGCAGCGATCTGCTTCGTTACCACCGTGGCAAGAAAAGTCTTAAAATGAAGCCAAAAAATGACTTAGCAAAACGTGTCGCTTAAATTGGGGGGGGGGGGGGGGGGGGCTTAATTACGGTCGTTAATTCAATTCAATTCAATTTATTAGATTTGTATGCCGCCCCTCTCCGAAGACTCGGGGCGGCTCACAACAACAATAAAAACAGTATAACCATGGAACAAATCTAATAATAAAATTACATTAAAAAACCCCAACAATTTAAAAACCATACAACACATACATACCAAACATAAAATATAAGAAAGTCTGGGGGAGATGTCTTAATTCCCCCATGCCTGGCGATATAGGTGGGTCTTGAGTAACTTGCGAAAGACAAGGAGGGTGGGGGCCCTTCTAATCTCCGGGGGGAGTTGATTCCAGAGGGCTGGGGCCGCCACAGAGAAGGCTCTTCCCCTGGGGCCCGCCGAACGACATTGCTTGGTCGACGGGACCCAGAGAAGGCCAACGCTTCCTCTCGTACACATTGCAATTTTCCACGGGGGTGACGAGAGGAAAATAATTATTAGCCCGTTGGGTCTCGGTAATTAGAGCACAACAGAGTCTTCATCACCCTCGCACCGGGGTGTGGTTGCAAAACCTCTGAACTTCTCCAGGAGTGTGGCAGGGAAAGATAAAAATGAATGATTTTAAATCTTATTAGAGTTTTTAATATTATTATTATTTATTGGATTTGTATGCCGCCCCTCTCCGCAGACTCTGGGCGGCTAACAACAATGATAAAAAACAACATGTAACAATCCAATTTAATAAAACAACTAAAAACCCTTATTATAAAACCCAAATATACACACAAACATACCATGCATAACTTCTAATGGCCTAGGGGAAGGAATATCCTAACTCCCCCATGCCTGGCGACAAAGGTGGGTCTTGAGTAACTTGCGAAAGACAAGGAGGGTGTGGGCCGTTCTAATCTCCGGGGGGGAGTTGATTCCAGAGGGCTGGGGCCGCCACAGAGAAGGCTGTTCCCCTGGGGCCCGCCAAACGACATTGCTTGGTCGACGGGACCCGGAGAAGGCCAACTCTGTGGGACCTTATCGGCCGCTGGGATTCGTGCGGTAGAAGGCGATTCCGGAGGTATTCTTAAGTCGGCCTGTAGATTGTAAGTCTCTTTATTTTATTTCCCACCCACCCCGCAGTACGGAGTTTATTTCGATCGGAGACCATGTCAACGTGTGGGATTGATGACGACATTCCACAGGGGGAGAGGAAAACCGTTACGGATTTTTGTTACCTGCTGGATAAATCGAAACAGCTTTTCAATGGCTTAAGGTTGTATTTGGATTGTTATTCGAACTTATTATGTGTATGACTTTAGATTGTTCATCTGTTATTTCTCTTTTTCTTTTTTTAAAATATTTTTATTAAATTTTCATAAAATAGACGAACAGACACACATACATTTAACACAAAATTGGGGTTGTATTTCCCCGCTTATCTCAAAAGTATAAATTTGAATACAGAAAAAAGAATACACATTTAAATACAGTTCATTATTATAAATGTTGAGAAATAATTTGTTAAACTTCTCATTATAATTTTTCATATTTAAGCTTATTCTAATATAAATTCAAAATTCATCTCATAATAATTCTTCATATATAAACTAATTCTAATATATTTCTAAAAACAAACATATTCTAACTAATTCTATTGTAACACATAAATCTTATCTTTGCCGAAACAATTCACTCATTTATTTAATTGTTTTCTTAACCTTCTATTGTTTCTTCCTATTTATCCATATATAAACTTTGTTCCATGTATCATAAAATTCCGTATCTTCTTGATCATTTAAGCGTCTTGTCATCATATCCATTTCAGCGCAGTCTAATATTTTTGTAATAACTTCTTCCTCTTTGGGGATATTCTCCCCTTTCCAATTTTGCGCAAATATTATCCTAGCCGCAGTTAAAATATGTATAACTAAATATAAAATTTCTTTCTTATAGGTCTGGTTAGTAATTCCTAATAAATAAAATTCCGGGGTTGTTTCTATATCTTGCATTACTATTCCTTTTATTATTTTTTCTATCATTTTCCAATAGAGTCTAGCTTTGCTGCACGTCCACCATTGATGGTAATAGGACCCTATTTCCTTCTTGCATTTCCAACATAACGGAGAGGTTTTGGGAAACATTTTTGCTATCCTATTTGGTGGGAGATGCCACCTATAAAACATTTTAATTTGGTTTTCTTTTAGAGACACTGATTTTGTCATTTTCCAATTGTGGATCTGTTATTTCTCAAATAAAACTTTAATTCAAGTTAGCACATCTGTGTGTGGCTGAGGACTTATTCACAACTGATCCTCCATATAAGCAAGGATTGCTCTGCTCATACATCAACAGGGTCTCCTACTTAAACAGGAGGTGAGACTAGAAGACCTCCAAGGTCCCTTCCAACCCTGTTATTCTAGCTTCTCATAAGGCTCGCTGGCTTCTTATAATTGAAGCATCTCTGATTACAGTGTTCCCTCAATTTTCGCGGGTTCGAACTTCGCAAATGGCCTATACCAGGTTTTTCAAAAAATATTAATTAAAAAATACTTTGCGGTTTTTTTTTCTATACCATGGTTTTTCCCGTCCGACGACGTCATACGTCATCGCCAAACGAATAATTTTTGCAAATAAATAACAAAAAAAATAATTATTGTTAATAAATAATTATGTTTATAAATATCAGGATCACTAAGTGTCTTATTCAATGGTGAGTACCAGTAATAATGGTGAGTAAATGGTTGTTAAGGGAATGGGAAATGGTAATTTAGGGGTTTAAAGTGTTACGGGATGGCTTGTGATACTGTCCATAGCCAAAAATGGTGTATTTACTTTCGCATCTCTACTTCGCGGAAATTCAACTTTCGCGGGCGGTGTCGGAACGCATCCCCCGTTAAAATCGAGGGAACACTGTATTGTTTGGGAAAAAGTTTTGAATCTGCAGTTTGGAACTTTGTAAATGAACCAATGCGTCATGTCGTGAAAGGTAGCGGAAATGAAGCGGCTTTCGTGCAAACTGCGTGTTGAAATATGGGCGGCGTTCCTCGCTTCCGAGAAGTAAGCTTTTGATATAATTATGATAAACTGTACCAATTTAGACTTGAAACGATTCAGAGATAAGCAGTTAGCCAGGAGGGTCCTCCTCAGCTCATTAAAATGGATTTATAGCTTTGCAAACTCAGCTCGTTAGATTTGGAAGGTGCTTTTCACATAGCAGCATTGTAACCCTGATAATCTTCCCAGTGTAAGAAGAGAAATAAAGATTTACTAGTTGTTCTGTCGGGCTCTCTGGTAGACTCCTCCCACAAATTCACAGGTACAAATTTCAGACACACACACGTTTGAAAATTCAAAACAATGTTCTTTATAATGAAAATTCCCTTAAACCAAGCCCTCTTTTGGTATAGCCAAGAGCACTCGTCTCCAAACAAACTGGTAATTTGTACAAGTCCCTGATCAGTTCGGTGATACTTAGCTTGCAGCTGTGAGGCAATTCACAGTCCTTCTTCTTTCACAAAGTGACACACACTTTGCTCTGGTTTAGTTTCAAAGCGGGGAAAAATCAGCACACAAAAGGTCAAAGTCAGTAAAGCAGGCACGAAACACCACGATCAGATAATCCTCCACAATGGCCAAACCCACAGGCTGCTCTTTATAGCAGCCTCACTAATGACCACAGCCCCACCCAACCATAGGTGGCCTCATTTTCTTTGATAATAATCTCTCAGTTGTTGCTGCCTATGCATCGCTCTCCGCATGCGTGGCTGTATCATTAAATCTTGTTCTGAATCCAAGGAGGAGCTAGAGAATTGATCTCCTTCTGAGCTGTCTGCCACACTCTCCTCCTCCCTGTCATTCATGTCTTCTTGGTCAGAGGAGCCTTCATCAGCAGATTCCACCGGGGGCAAAACAGGCCTGCAGCATGTGGATGTCTCCCCCACATCCACAGTCCTTGGGGCAGGAGCTGGGCCACAGCTAACCACAACACTAGTTTGCAAATCAAAGCCTTCACTTCAGCTTCATCAGAACAATGATGTCCCTCCGGCTGTCACTTCTCTTCTTCCTGGTGGGTAAAGGTATTTTTTTTAAAATATATAATTTTGCTATTTTACAGAGATTTGCCCCAATATGGGCAGAAGCAGTGGCAATCTTATTTCGGCAGGACCTTTGACGTTTACACCAAGCTCTGGAAATTCCAACAGCAGCATCGGTAAGAGAACTGTTTCCAGCAGCTAAAAATCCTCTCCATCATCATCACCATCATCATTATCATCATCATCATTTAACAATAATTCCTTGGCGGGGTGGAGTCTGGGGAACTGAATGGAGCTAGTAGAGTGTTTTACTTGCCCATTGCCCTTCCTGTCACCGATGTGGAGTTTTGTTCAGCAGATTTTTTTTTTTTTTTTTTTAGAATTGCTGAAAGATTTATTGTGATTTTTAAAGTTTGAAAAAATCAATAAAGAAATAACAATAACACAATGTATCAATATTTTTTGTTAATTTTGAAGTATTTCTCAGAAATGTTGCTACATCTTTAAAAAATATTACAAATACCACAAAAATCATATCAATGAGAAAATACGCAGTAAAATCCGAAAGACTTAAAGTACGGCGGTTGTACATTGAAGATAAGTCTGACCCGCGGTTTTGTTTTCTTTCTTTTTTTGGTCACCAACGAAGACAAGTTCTGGACAATCGGTACGGCCTGAAGCGCTGGCAGATCGGAGAGATCGCCTCCAAGATCGGGCAGCTTTATTACCACTACTAGTAAGTAATTACATATGTGAAAGAGAAGGTTTGCGGTGGGAAGGGGGGGAAAAGCTAACAAAAGCAGAAATTCCCATTTTTGCAAATGCGTGGGTTCAGTCTTAGTCCCTTAGTCCCTGGATATCTACTAGATACCTGGTACCTATTTTCCAAAGCACCTGAAGAATAGAATAGAGTAGAGTAGAATAGAACAGAACAGAACAGAATATAGAATAGGAGTAGAGTAGAATAGAATAGAATAGAACAGAACAGAATATAGAATAGGAGTAGAGTAGAATAGAATAGAACAGAACAGAACAGAATATAGAATAGGAGTAGAGTACAGTAGAATAGAATAGAACAGAACAGAATATAGAATAGGAGTAGAGTAGAATAGAATAGAATAGAACAGAACAGAATATAGAATAGGAGTAGAGTACAGTAGAATAGAATAGAACAGAACAGAATATAGAATAGGAGTAGAATAGAATAGAATAGAACAGAACAGAATATAGAATAGGAGTAGAGTACAGTAGAATAGAATAGAACAGAACAGAATATAGAATAGGAGTAGAGTAGAATAGAATAGAACAGAACAGAATATAGAATAGGAGTAGAGTACAGTAGAATAGAATAGAACAGAACAGAATATAGAATAGGAGTAGAGTAGAGTAGAATAGAATAGAATAGAACAGAACAGAATATAGAATAGGAGTAGAATAGAATAGAATAGTCTTCGGAGTCTTCGAGTCTTCGGAGAGGGGCGGCATACAAATCCAAGTAATAAAATAAAATAAATAAAATAGAATAGAATTCTTTACTGGCCAAGGGTGATTGGACACACAAGGAATTTGTCTTCAGTGCAGATGCTCTCAGTGTACATGTGTCAAGAATCATGAGGTCCAACACTTAATGATTGTCACAGGGGTCAAATAAGCAATCAGAAAACAATCAATATTAATAAAAATCCTAAGGGTAAAAGCAACAAGTTACAGTCATATAGTCATAAGTGGGAGGAGATGGGTGATAAGAACGATGAGAAAAAAATAGTAGTAATAGTAGTGCACACTTACATAGAAGATTAGCGGCAGAAAAAGACCTCCTGGTCCATCTAGTCTGCCCTTATACTATTTCCTCTATTTTATCTTAGGATGGATCTATGTTTATCCCAGGCATTTCTCTTATCTGATCAGAACAGAAAGGAATAGTGGTAATAATCTCAGAACAGAAAGGAATACAATAGTGGCAATAATCTCTCCAGATTGCGCCCAGAGGAGAAATTGTTTGAAGTTGAAGCAGGGAGGTCTATTTCACACCTCTTTACTCCACAGCCTTCGCACCTCTGAAACCAGCTATCTGAACGAAGCCTTCTCCTTCTATTCTGCGATCCGCCAGAGATCCTACTACTCTCAGGTCAACAAGGAAGACAGGTCAGGCTTGTGAGTTTACTTTTATTTATTTGAAAAGTGTTGGATTGTCACTACAGGGGTACCTCTACTTACTTACCTCTACTTAAGAACTTCATTCGTTCCGTGACCATTCTTAAGAGGAAGCAATTTTTCCCATAGGAATCAATGTAAAAGCAAATAATGTGTGCAAACCCATTAGGAAAGAAATAAAAGCTCGGAATTTGGGTGGGAGGAGGAGGAAGAAGAGGAGGAGGAGGACAGAATCAAAATCAAAACTTTAAGGCTTTAAAAAAAAACCGAGGGACTCTGAGACAGCGAGGTGGAGCAAACGCCTCCCCCTGTTCGCTCTGGGCTGCCAAAGCCTCCTTAAGCACCACCAAAAGGCTCCTCTGGCAGCCCAGAAAAGCCCGAGATAGAAACATAGAAACATAGAAGACTGACGGCAGAAAAAGACCAGATGGTCCATCTAGTCTGCCCTTACACTATTTCCTGTATTTTATCTTACAATGGATATATGTTTATCCCAGGCATGTTTAAATTCAGTTACTGTGGATTTACCAACCACGTCTGCTGGAAGTTTGCTCCAAGGATCTACTACTCTTTCAGTAAAATAATATTTTCTCATGTTGCTTTTGATCTTTCCCCCAACTAACTTCGGATTGTGTCCCCTTGTTCTTGTGTTCACTTTCCTATTAAAAACACTTCCCTCCTGGACCTTATGTAACCCTTTCACATATTTAAATGTTTCGATCATGTCCTCACTTTTCCTTCTGTCCTCCAGACTCTACAGATTGAGTTCATGAAGTCTTTCCTGATGCGTTTTATGCTTAAGACCTTCCACCATTCTTGTAGCCCGAGATGGCCGGGATTAAAGGGGGGATGGCAGGAAACTGGCCGGGCCTTCGTGCCGCTCTCAAATTTCTTGGGAAATTTTTCCGGGCTCAGGTTTTTAAGTAGAAAATGGTTCTTAAGAAGAGGCAAAATAATCTTGAACACCTGGTTCTTATCTAGAAAAGTTCGTAAGTAGAGGCATTCTTAGGTAGAGGTACCACTGTATAAATATATAAATGTATATATATATATGTTTTCGTAGATTTTCACGGGTATATGTATGTAGATTGTTCTAAGTTCGGGTTTTGCCCCGTGTAATATTTTGAGTGTCTATGCGACGTTTCAGTGAAATCACATTCACCATCATCAGGCTGACGTTGTTAGTTTCGTGCTGCTGTAAATACAGTAGTCCCTCACTATATCGTGCTTCACCCACCACGGCTTCACTTCATCGCGGGTTTTGAAGTCAGCGTTGGCACAGATACGGCGCTTAGAAGTTTGGAAGGGCAGGACAAGCCAAGCAGCCCGCGGCTGGGCGAATGATGAGCGGGGCAGGGACTGAGCTCCGGCGAAAGCCCGTCCCCTCGTTCAACCCGCCTCGCCAGTGCCGAGAAGGCAGTCTTTGGAGGCGCGCTTAGTGGTTGGCGGCGGCGGCGGTGTGCTTGGGGTTGTAGAAAGAGCTGGGAAGGAGGAGAAATTCCCCATCGCGGATTTCACCTATCGCGGCTGGGTCTGGAACGTAACACCAGCGATAGGTGAGGGACTACACTGTATAGTAAATATATAAACTATATAAATATAAACTATATTTACAGCAGCACAAAGCTAACAACGTCAGCCTGATGATGGTGAATGTGATTTCACCGAAACGTCACATAGACACTCAAAATATTACACAGGGCAAAACCCGAACTCAGAACAGTCTACACACACACACGCACACACACACATATATATAGAGGTTAATTCTCTGCCTTACAAGGCAGAAACTGCCGGATCAAATCCCAGTAAAGGTATGGCTAGCTGATGAGGCCAGAACAAGGCCGAAATAGTGCTATCCTAGTCTCCCTTAATTTTAAAAATTCAGCAAAAACAAGCAATATATATATTGCTTCTAGAGAGGAATGTTGAGGAACACATTCCTAAATACGCCCATGTCACACCAACACTCCGCAGTCTGCATTGGTTGCCGATGAGTTTCCGGTCACAATTCAAAGTGTTGGTTATGACCTATAAAGCCCTTCATGGCACCGGACCAGAATATCTCCGGGACCGCCTTCTGCTGCACAAATCCCAGCGACCAGTTAGGTCCCACAGAGTTGCCCTTCTCCGTCAACTAAACAGTGTCGTTTGGCGGGACCCAGGGGAAGAGCCTTCTCTGTGGCGGCCCCGACCCTTTGGAACCAACTTCCCCCAGATATCAGAGTTGCCCCCACCCTCCTTGCCTTTCGTAAGCTCCTTAAAACCCACCTCTGTCGTCAGGCATGGGGGAATTGAGACTTTCCCTCCCCCTAGGCTTATAAAATTTATGCATGGTATGTTAGTATGTATGATTGGTTTCTAAATTGGGGTTTTTTAAATTAACTTAAATATTAGATTTGTTTACATTGTATTATTATTGCTGTGAGCCGCCCCGAGTCTGCGGAGAGGGGCGGCATACAAATCTGATTAATAAAATAAATAAAATAAATAAACACCATATTTACCGTATTTTTGGAGTATAAGATATATATACTGTATATAGAGTTAAATAGTTCTCCCATCCGTTTTCCTCTTTTCATAGGCCTGAGCTGGTAGTTAAGAAACTGCGTTATTACGCCCGGTTCATCGTGGTTTGCCTCTTGCTCAACAAAATGGTTGTGGTCAAGGATCTTGTAAAGGTGAGTCTCCTCTTGGGGTGACCACCTTCTGGGTTGACTGCTGGTGGCGGTCTCAGAGAAGACCTTTTGCAAGTCACGCCTGGTTCTTTGCGCAGGAACTATCGGATGAGATTGAAGATTACACCCACCGTTTCAACACCGAAGATCAAGTCGAGTGGAACCTGGTCCTACAAGAAGTGGCCGCTTTCATTGAGGTAAGATCCCAGAATTGTTGTTAATAATAACAACAGAGTTGGAAGGGACCTTGGAGGTCTTCTAGTCCAACCCCCTGCTTAAACAGGAAACCCTACACTACTTCAGACAGACGGTTATCCAATATCATCTTAAAAACTTCCAGTGTTGGGGCATTCACAACTTCTGGAGGCAACTTCTGTTCCACTAATTAACTGTTCTGACTCTCAGGAAATTTCCCCTTAGTTCTAAGTTGCTTCTCTCCTTGTTTAGTTTCCACCCATTGCTTCTTGTTCTACCCTGGGGGAGATGTCTTAGTTCCCCCATGCCTGGCAATATAGGTGGGTCTTGAGTAACTTGCGAAAGACAAAGAGGGTGGGGGCCGTTCTAATCTCCGGGGGGGGGAATTGGTTCCAGAGGGCCGGGGCCGCCACAGAGAAGGCACACCCTATAAGACACACCCTAATTATCAGCCTCTTTTAGGGAGGAAACGGGTGCGTCTTATACACCGAAAAATACGGTACTCCTCAAAGCTCCAATTTATTTCCGGAGCCGTCCTGGCACCTACACTGGGAAGCCTGAGTTTCCCACTCCGTTGAACGTTCACCTCTCTTGTCCACCTCCCACCCACAACCTTGTCATGTTGCCCACTCAGCTTGTGCCAGTCCTCCTTCCGCTTCCGCCCAGGTGGGTGGGCCTAGGATGGCCTTGAACTGCTCTTCACCTTCTCGGTCTTCTTTCTAGGCAGACCCAGTCATGGTCTTGAACGATGACAACACCCTGGTTATCCTGTCCAACCGCCTGTCTGATACAGGGGCCCCTCTGCTCGAACAAGGCATGATCGTGGGGCAGTTAACGCTGGCCGACGTTCTCATTATCGGCAATTGCAACAATCAGGTGGGTTTCTCTCTCCCTCCACGTGCT
This sequence comes from Erythrolamprus reginae, assembly GCF_031021105.1. Classification (NCBI taxonomy): domain Eukaryota; kingdom Metazoa; phylum Chordata; class Lepidosauria; order Squamata; family Dipsadidae; genus Erythrolamprus; species Erythrolamprus reginae. The sequence continues at coordinate 4,170,430 of NC_091957.1, forward strand.
CCCATACGTGCCTGCATATGACACCATGACATTAGCTGGTGTACACCCGGTCTTCGACTTAACAACCGTTCTGTTTAGTGAATGTTCAAAGTTGGGTGGAAAAAAAGGGGGGAAACAGAGTATTATAAAGTATGGGAGAAATGGTTAGAAAAAAGAATACCATACAGAATTTAACAATGTAACGTAACTGATAAGTAATAATATAAATGTGTCAGTAGTAAATAATGTCATGGTTTTAAGTACAGTGGTACCTCTGCCTAAGAGTGCCTCTACTTATGAACTTTTCTAGATAAAAACCGGGTGTTCAAGATTTTTTTAGCCTCTTCTCAAGAACCATTTTCCACTTACAAACCCGAGCTAACCGGAACAGGCGGGGAGAAGCCTCCGTGGGGCCTCTCTAGAAATCTGGGAGGAAAGAGGGCCGGAAAAAGCAGGGAGAAGCCTCCGTGGGGCCTCTCTAGGAATCTCGTGGGAGGAAAGAGGGCTGGAAAAGGCAGGGAGAAGCCTCCGTGGGGCCTCTAGGAATATCCTGGGAGGAAACAGGGCCGAAAAAGGCAGGGAGAAGCCTCCATGGGGCCTCTCTAGGAATCTCGTGGGAGGAAAGAGGGCTAGAAAAAGCAGGGAGAAGCCTCCGTGGGGCCTCTCTAGGAATCTCATGGGAGGAAAGAGGGCTGGAACAGGCAAGGAGAAGCCTCCGTGGGACCTCTCTAGGAATCTCCTGGGAGGAAACAGGGCCAGAAAAGGCAGGGAGAAGCCTCTGTGGGGCCTCTCTAGGAATCTCCTGGGAGGAAACAGGGCTGGAAAAGGCAGGGAGAAGCCTCTGTGGGGCCTCTCTAGGAATCTCCTGGGAGGAAACAGGGCCTCCACCCTCCCTGTGGTTTCCCCAACTGCACGCATTATTTGCTTTTACATTGATTCCTATGGGAAAAATGGCTTCTTCTTACAAACTTTTCTACTTAACAACCTGGTCGTGGAACGAATTAAGTTCGTAAGTAGAGGTACCGCTGTATTCCGAATCTTCTTTCAGTCTTAAGCTCCTCTCACATTTTGTGGGAGAGCAACGTCTCAAGCAGCGGGGCTAAATTTCCGGGCGTCAAGCCTTCGCGAGCTTCTCCAACCCAGTTTAAAGGTGCCCCCTTTGGTTCTTTGCTAGGTGAAGTTCAGTGAACTGACAATCGACATGTTCCGGATGCTGCAGGCGCTGGAACGGGAGCCCATGAACCTCGCGACGCAAATGAACAAGCCGGGGCTGCAGGCAAGTCTTCCGTGTAACGTTGTCAGGGTTTTGGCTTTCCTTGGAATTGGGGTCAGCGGCGTGGCAGGCGCTTTTAGAGCTCTCATCCCGAGGCTTGTAGTTATTCCTCTCCCAACGTCCTGTCTTACTCCGAATTTACACATCCTGCAATTACTCCAGGGATTCTCAGTGTTGGGCACCCCTGGAGGTCTTTCTTTCTTTCTTTCTCTCTCTCTCTCTCTTCCTTCCTTCCTTCCTTCTTTTTCTTTCTTACTTTCTTTGTTTCTTTCTCTCTCGCTTCCCTCCCTCCCTCCTTCCTTTCTTCCTCCCTCCTCCTTCCTTCCCTCCCTCCCTTCCTCCTTCTTTCCTTCCTCTTTCTTTCTTTCTTTCTTTCTTTCTTCCTTCCTTCCTTCCTTCCTTCTTTCTTTCCTTCCTTCCTTCTTTTTCTTTTTCTTACTTTCTTTGTTTCTTTCTCTCTCTCGCTTTCCTCCCTCCCTCTTTCCTTCCCTCCCCCCCTCCTTCTTTCCTCCCTTCCTTCCTCTTTCTTTCCTTCCTTCCTTCCTTCTTTTTCTTTCTTTCTCTCTCTCGCTTTCCTCCCTCCCTCCCTCATTTCTTCCTCCCTCCTCCTTCCTTCCTTCCTTCCCTCCCTCCTTCTTTCCTTCCTTACTTCCTCTTTCTTTCTTTCTCTCTCTTCCCTCCCTCCCTCCTTCCTCCCTCTCTCCTTCCTTCCTTCCTTTCTTTCCCCAAAAGATGTGATTTTTCTCAATGCTGTTGTGGTCCATGCTGGACATGATCACGTGGTTGATTTGATAGCATATAGCCCTTAGACTTATATACTGCTTCGTAGTGCTTTTGCAGCCCTCTCTAAGCAGTTTACAGAATCAGCCTCTTGCCCCCAACAATCTGGGTCCTCATTTGACCCACCTCCGAAGGATGGAAGGCTGAGTCAACCTTGAGCCGGTGGTGAGATCTGAACCACTGAACTACAGCTGGCAGTTAGCTGAAATAGCCTGCAGTGCTGCACTCTAACCACTGAGCCACCCAGGCTCTCTTTGATGGTCGTGCTGTGACCATGCAGTGTGTGTGTGTGAGAGAGAGAGTGGTGGTTTTTTTATCTTTTTAAAAAAAAATGTTATGGGATTGTATTCTATATGTGACTTGGGCAGCCACATACATTTGTTTGAACAAAGAAATTAACAAAAGAAGAAAATAATTTGTGTGTGTATATATGTGTGTGTGTGTGTATGACACATGTTTTTGCTGAATTTGAAAATTAAGGGAGACTAGGATAGATCTATTTCGGCCTTATTTTGGCCTCATCAGCTAGCCATACCCTCACTGGGACTTGAACTTGCAACCTTTGCCTTGTAAGGCAGAGAATCAACCTCTAAGCTACAGTATCCAATCCCTTCAGCTCTGTACCAGGAAGGGTTACATGTTACTTGTGTCGAATCACCCTGGTATATTGAGATATATAATTGTGTCATTTTTGTGAAAATATATATTTTTTTCAGCAGACCTTAAGGGATTGGATACTGTAGCCTAGAGGATAATTCTGTGCCTTACAAGGCAAAGGTTTGCAGGTTCAAGTCCCAGTGGGTATGGCTAGCTGATGAGGCCAAAATAAGGCCGAAATAGATCTATCCTAGTCTCCCTTAATTTTCAAATTCAGCAAAAAAAGTGACGTATATATATACATAAATTCACTTACGTCTCTTCTCTTTCTATCTTTTTCATATTGAAATGATTATATTCTATATTGAATAGTAAATATTTATATAAATTGTATTTGAAACGGGACACGATCTGTAAAAGACTATCAAGATGCTTTTTCTTTTATGTCGTTGAAAACTATAAATAAATCTTTAAAAAAATAACAAGAGAAGAAACTACGAATCTGCATGAAACCAGATCAAAGAAAGCCATAGAAACATAGAAGACTGACGGCAGAAAAAGACCTCATGGTCCATCTAGTCTGCCCTGATACTATTTCCTGTGTTTTATCTTAGGATGGATATATATTTATCCCAGGCATGTTTAAATTCAGCGACTGTGGATTTACCAACCACGTCTGCTGGAAGTTTGTTCCAAGGATCTACTACTCTTTCAGTGAAATAATATTTTCTCATGTTGCTTTGGATCCTTCCCCCAACTAACTTCAGATTGTGTCCTCTTGTTCTTGTGTTCACTTTCCTATTAAAAACACTTCCCTCCTGGACCTTATTTAACCCTTTAACATATTTAAATGTTTCGATCATGTCCCCCCTTTTCCTTCTGTCCTCCAGACTATACAGATTGAGGTCATGAAGTCTTTCCTGATACGGTTTATGCTTAAGACCTTCCACCATTCTTGTAGCCCGTCTTTGGACCCATTCAATTTTGTCAATATCTTTTTGTAGGTGAGGTCTCCAGAACTGAACACAGTACTCCAAATGTGGTCTCACCAGCGCTCTATATAAGCGGATCACAATCTCCCTCTTCCTGCTTGTGATACCTCTAGCTATGCAGCCAAGCATCCTACTTGCTTTTCCTACCGCCCAACCACACTGCTCACCCATTTTGAGACTGTCAGAAATCACTACCCCTAAATCCTTCTCTTCTGAAGTTTTTGCTAACACAGAACTGCCAATGCAATACTCAGATTGAGGATTCCTTTTCCCCAAGTGCATTATTTTACATTTGGAAACGTTAAACTGCAGTTTGCCATTTGCTCTGTTGTTTGGAAAACAGCCACCGCAACAACGTGGCCCTTCTTTAAGGGGACGTCTTCTCTGTCTTTCTGCAGGAGAGCACCGAAAAACCAGCCAGAAGAGAAAACCCCCACAAATACCTGTTGTACAAGCCAACTTTCAGCCAGCTCTACACCTTCCTCGCAGCCTCATTTAAGGTTTGTGAAGCAGAGGTGAGGCTGGGCCCATCTTCTGGTAGGAGGTTCACTCTCACCCGTCCCGACTGGAGGCAGCCGTCCTAAGTGAGATCAAGGTGTCACCCAGGGCAGGTGAGGGCAACCCTGGATAGGGAAACGGACGGATGGATGATACAGTGGTACCTCTACTTACGAACTTAATTCCTTCCGTGACCAGGTTCCTAAGTAGAAAAAGTTTGTAAGGAGAAGCAATTCTCCCCATAGGAATCGATGTAAAAGCAAATAATGTGTGCGATTGGGGAAACCACAGGAAGGGTGGAGGCCCTGTTTCCTCCCAGAGATTCCTAGAGAGGCCTCACGGAGGCTTCTCCTTACTTTTTCCGGCCCTGTTTTTCCCCAGGAGATTCCTAGAGAGGCCCCATGGAGGCTTCTCCCTGCCTTTTCTGGTTATAACTTCCTCCCAGGAGATTCCTAGGGAGGCCTCACGGAGGCTTCTCCTTACTTTTTCCGGCCATGTTTTTCCCCAGGAGATTCCTAGAGAGGCCCCATGGAGGCTTCTCCCTGCCTTTTCTGGTTATAACTTCCTCCCAGGAGATTCCTAGAGAGGCCCCATGGAGGCTTCTCCCTGCCTTTTCCGGCCCTGTTTCCTCCCAGGAAATTCCTAGAGAGGCCCCACGGAGGCTTCTCCCTGCCATTTCCAGCCCTGTTTCTCCCAGGAGATTCCTAGAGAGGCCCCACGGAGGCTTCTCCCTGCCTTTTTCGGCCCTGTTTCCTCCCAGGGGATTCCTAGAGAGGCCCCACGGAGGCTTCTCCCCGCCTTTTCCAGCCCTGTTTCCTCCCAGGAGATTCCTAAAGAGGCCCCACAGAGGCTTCTCCCCGCCTTTTCCGGCCCTGTTTCCTCCCAGGAAATTCCTAGAGAGGCCCCACGGAGGCTTCTCCCTGCCTTTTCCGGCCCTGTTTCCTCCCAGGAAATTCCTAGAGAGGCCCAACGGAGGCTTCTCCCTGCCTTTTTCGGCCCTGTTTCCTCCCAGGGGATTCCTAGAGAGGCCCCACGGAGGCTTCTCCCTGCCTTTTCCGGCCCTGTTTCCTCCCAGGGGATTCCTAGAGAGACCCCACGGAGGCTTCTCCCTGCCTTTTCCGGCCCTGTTTCCTCCCAGGAGATTCCTAGAGAGGCCCCAAAGAGGCTTCTCCCCGCCTTTTCCGGCCCTGTTTCCTCCCAGGAGATTCCTAGAGAGGCCCCACGGAGGCTTCTCCCTGCCATTTCCAGTTACAGTTTGGGAGGGTCGGATTTGTAAGTGGAAAATGGTTCTTGAGAAGAGGGGAAAAAATCTTGAACACCCAGTTCTTATCTAGAAAAGTCCGTAAGTAGAGGCGTTCGTAGGTAGAGGTCCCACTGTATTATGTACTTGGATCATGAAACATCTGCAAACAGCCAAGCTCAGAAAAGTACCAAGGACCCCACAGTTCAACCCTGAGCTGCAAAAAGTTTTCCTCTGTGGGTACAAACAGACTCTAGCAGTAGCACTTAGACTTATATACCACTTCACAGTGTTTTACAGCCCTCTCTAAGCCGTTTGCAGAGTCAGCATATATAACTCTCTATGAAGGTTTCACTTTGTTTTACAGAAAGAATTGTTTTCACTTGAGAGAATTAGCTTTGGGTTTGATGTTGTTTGTTCTCCCCTAGAATTTATCTGTTTGGGTTTTGGTTAACCTGTGACAACAGCTCTTCAAACATGTCTCTCTTCCCAAATACATCTACCATCCTTCCTCCCTCCCTCCCTCCCTCCTTCCTTCCTTCCACCTTCCTTCCCTCCTTCCTTCCTTCCCTCCTTCCTTCCTTCCACCTTCCTTCCTTTCTTCCTCCCTCTCTTGTCCTGCCTCCCTGCCTCCCTCTTTCCCTTCCTTCCTTCATTCCTCCTTCCTTCCTTTCTTCCTCCCTCCCTTCCTTCCTTCCCTCCTTCCTTCCTTCCACCTTCCTTCCTTTCTTCCCTCCTTCCCTCCCTCCTTCCTTCTACCTTCCTTCCTTCCTTCTTTCCTATCTTCCTCCCTCCCTCTTCCCCTTCTTTCTTTCCTTCCTTCCTTCCTTCCTTCCTTCCTTCCTTCCTTCCTTCCTTCCTGCCTCCCTCCCAAATCCTGCCTGCCTCCCTCTTCCCCTTCCTTCCTGCCTCCTTCCCTCCTCTCTTCCCTCCCTCCTTCTCCCTCTCTCTCTCTCTCTCTCTCTCCCGGTCTCCTTTTCAGGAGCTGCCTGCCAATAGCGTGCTGTTGATCTACCTGTCAGCCACCGGGGTCTTCCCTTCAGGTCGTTCGGATAGTGAAGGTACAAATAAAGGAATGCTTCTGGGCGTGAACAGGGCTTGAATTCTCTCTTTACGGTTAGGTCAAGAGCAGCCTCCACCCTAACCCCAAGCCTGCTCTCCAGGGAAGCTGAGGTTCTCCTTCATTTGGGTCTCAGGTGGGTCTCCCACTCTCTGGGCCGCACCATCCAGAGCCACGAAAGAGCACGACTTAATTCTGGTCCTTCCCGGTTCCAACAAAACTTTTTGTGTGTGGGGCGAAGACCTCAGCTGGAACCTTTTTTTACCCTACCACTGATCGGGTCCCGTCAACCAGGGACGTGTAAAATTGGGAGAAAACGGGTTGAAGAAGCCACTGAGATGCTCCAGGGCAGTGATGGCGAACCTTTTTTCCTTCAGGTGCCGAAAAAGCATGCATGCGCGCTATCGCGCATGTACAAGTGCCCACACCCATAATTCAATGCCAGAAGAGGGCAAAAACAGCTTCCCCTACCCCCGGAGGCCCTCTGGAGGCCGGAAACGGCCTGTTTCCCAACTTCCGGTGGGCCCAGTAGGCTCGTGTTTTGCCCTCCCCAGGCTCCAAAGGAAAGAAGGAACGGAAGAAGGGAGGGAGGGAGGAAGGAAGGAAAGGAGGGAGGAAAGGAGGAAGGGAGGAAGGAAAGGAGGGAGGGAGGGAGGAAAGGAGGAAGGGAGGAAGGAAAGGAGGGAGGGAGGAAAGGAAAGGAGGGAGGGGGAATGGAAAGGAGGGAGGGAGGAAAGGAAAGGAGGGAGGAAGGAAGGAAGGAAAGGAGGGAGGGAGGAAGGAAAGGAGAGAGGGAAGGAAGGAAGAGAGGGAGGGAAGGAGAACAAGAAGGAAAAAAGGAAGGAAGAACAGGAAGAAGAAAGAAACGGTGAACAGGAAAGAAGAAAGAAGGAAAGAAAGAAAGAGGGAGGGAGGGAGTACAAGAAGGAAGGAGGCTTTCTGTACAAGCCAAAATTCAGTTGGCCGGCACACACACATGAACGTTGGAGCTGAGCTTGGGCAACGGCTCGCGTGCCAGCAGATATGGCTCCGCGTGCCACCAGTGGCCCCCATGCCATAGCTTCGCCATCACTGCTCCAGGGCTTCTTATGGAGAACAACCAGTAGAGGTTGCAGAGGTGGACCATTGTCGATCCTGGAAATTGTCTCAAATTCTAATGTTTTTCCTGTTTTTTCTTCTATCTTTTTTTAAAAAAACCAGCCCTTTGACAGCTTTCCAACTTGGGCTTGGGGTGAACGTGGTGGCTGTTCCCTTGGTGACAATTCAAGCCTTTTTCATGACCTCTGTAGTTCCCCTCCTTCAATTCTCACCTCTGTGTGTCCTTCCATGGCTCAAGGACTATCCGTTGCTCACCCCTTCCCCTCCCAGCCTCTCCTTCACCCACCCACCCTCCATTTAAAAAAAAAAAAAATTGCTTCTGAATCCTTGGAGAAAATTAGGTGGAATCACCCCAACCCCTGCTGGACACTTGACCGTTGTACCCACTTCATTCCATCCCATTTGAGATTTGCATTCCTTTATAAAAACGCATGCTTGTCAGCATCCTCCTTGCACGAATCATAAACTTTTCCAGAGTCTTCCTCAACTCATTTTCTCCCCTATGAAATAATAAGATGTAAAGATTGTGGGTCCTGTCCCCTCCCCTCCCATCCTTCCCCCGCAAAATAGCTTTGGAAAAGCTGTTAACAAGATTTGCAATGTGTGATATTTTTATGTGTGCTGGGTCGTTTTTTGTTTTGCCTCGTCCTGCTAGCTAGAGCAAGAGGTTGGGCTACAACAGTGTTTCCCAACCTTGGCAACTTGGAGATATCTGGACTTCAACTCCCAGAATTCCCCAGCCAGCATTCGCAGTCCAAATACCTTCAAGTTGCCAAGGTTGGGAAACACTGGGCTAGCTAGAAGACCTCCAAGGTCCCTTCCGATTTCTGTTCTCTTGTCGTCTATGTTTTGTGAGATCCTGTCTTCTGCTAGTTGATACTTTCTACCTCTAGCTTTTGGGAATGTCTTTGAAATGTCCACCTTACCAGTGATGGGCTGCTGTCCCCACAGGGGTGGCCGGAGCACAGTGGTGGTAGTAATTTTATGCACTATTTATTGAATACTTAATGTTCTGCCTGACTGGGCTCAGGCAATGCGTAACAGTCCAAGGAAAAGAAATCAAACACACACGTGCTCTGCTAATCAGCAAACTTGTATTAGATAAACAAAAAAGGGTTACTCAAAAATAGTTCTTAGTGTCCGAAAACAATGAGAGTGCAAGGCTTACTTCAGCCGCATACAAAAACACAGGAAAAAACAAACAAAGACAACCTGGAATGAGCAAAGACGTTTCAGGAGTCCTTTTGAATCTTTGGAGCAAACAGCAAGTCCCAGAGTGTCTGAAATAGCTGGGTTGAAAACTCCAACGGCACGGAACAGAAACTTCAGAGAAGGAACCACAAAATAACACAGATAAACAGCCACAGTTTGCCTTGGCCTTTATTCCCTTTAGCCCTCATTAAGGGAACTACACCCAGCCCTCAGTATAAGAACCACACCCAGCCCAGGTGCTCCTATAATGACTTGTAATACTCCTTAAAGCGATCCCTTCTTTGCATAGCTCTTCGGCTACGCAGATCAATATATTGATCTGCAGAAGAACCCAGGGATGAAAGACTGTCTGAGGGACTGCAGGCTAAATCCCCTGGGCTGTCTGCTGAATCCTGCGTCCCAGTGGCCTCGTCCTCCTGGCTGTCTGCCATGCCAGACTTTCGCATTCACTTTGTGCCGCGTCTCTCAGGCCCAAACACAACACTTAATAGGTGGGGGTTTTGGGGTATTGTTTTTCCCACCTTACAGAGATTCCAATTGACATACCTCAAATTAAAATATAACACAATATAATATCAGATGCCAAATTCTTAGTCAAATTAATCAAATTTTTCTCATTATTTATCCAATTTATTCTGGTATATATCATTCATCCTGTGCTACCTCCTTTCCATATACAGTGATACCTCGTCTTACGAACTTAATTGGTTCCAGGAGGAGGTTTGTAAGGCGAAAAGCTCGTAAGACAAAACAATGTTTCCCATAGGAAACAATGTAAAACCGATTAATGGGTGCAAGCAAAAAAAAAACAATCGCAAAAACGGTGCTCCGCTGGGCGCCATCGCCCGGCTGTCACCTTTTGAAACAGCCGGGTGCTTCTCGGTGTTCACCCGAACCCGGAAGTTCGGTCTAAGTTCGGGTTCGGGAGGCCGCCGAGAAGCGGTGGCGCCTGTCTGTCACCTCCCGAAACAGCCGGGGGGCTTCTCGGCATTTTCCCGAATGCTGAACCTGGAGGTTTGGCAAAAGTTTGGGTTCGGGAGGCCGCCGAGAAGCGCCGCTGCCCGTCTGTCACCTTTTGAAACAGCCAGGCGCTTTTCGGCGTTCTCCCGAACGCCGAACCCAGAAGTTCGGCAAAAGTTCGGGTTCGGCGTTTGGGTTCGGGAGGCCGCCGATAAGCGCCACTGCCCGGCTGTCACCTTTGCAGAAGATCCATGGAGCTGTCGGCCGGTCGGGAGGCTCAAACGGAGGTGGGGAATCCCAATAGGGAATTCCAGGGGCGGAGCTTTGACGTCACAAAGATGTCCTTCCTGGAGTCCACGTTTCGGCCGGCTAGGTTTTATGCTGTTTTTCATAACTATGCCATCGTTCTTCAGTCCATTTGTAGCCTTCTTACTAAACTCATTCCTGCTTTTATTTAAAAACCCTCATTTTATCGTAGCTGCCCTAAACAAAAGAAATATCCAAATTTACTTCTCTTTAAAACCCAGGAAGGAAAGGAAAAAAAGAAACACTATTCACTTAATAGTTTTTTGATTGTCCTTCCTTCCCTAGAACCTTAGTATGATCCTTGGTTGCTTTTAAAACAGGAAATAATTAAATAGTATGTTTTTACCCCTAAATGATTTAATCGTGATCTAGAACTTTTAACTTTTATAGCAATTCAAGAAAATCGAGCTACTTGCCTAATCGGTTTTCATACCGAGACTTGTGGGTTCAGTACACAACCTTAAAATGTTACTATGCTCCTGGACAAATAATTTATTATTTATTATTTAGATTTGTATGCCGCCCCTCTCCGCAGACTCGGGGCGGCTCACAACAAAGTGAAAACAATTTACAACAAATCTAAATTACTATTTAAAAATATTTAAAAGACCCCATTTTCTAAACACACATACTTACAAACATACCATTCATAAATTGTATATGCCCGGGGAAGATGTCTCAGTTCCCCCATGCCTGACGACAAAGGTGGGTCTTAAGGAGCTTACCAAAGGCAAGGAGGGTAGGGGCAGTTCTAATCTCCGGGGGGAGTTGGTTCCAGGGGGTCGGGGCCGCCACAGAGAAGGCTCTTCCCCTGGGGCCCGCCAACCGACATTGTTTAGTTGACGGGACTCGGAGAAGGCCCACTCTGTGGGACCTAATCGGTCGCTGGGATTCATGCGGCAGCAGGCGGTCTCGGAGATATTCTGGTCCAGTGCCATGAAGGGCTTTAAAGGTCATAACCAACACTTTGAATTGTGACCAGAAGTTGATCGGCAACCAATGCAGACTGCGGAGTGATGGTGAAACATGGGCATACCTGGGGAAACCCATGACTGCTCTCGCAGCTGCATTCTGCACGATCTGAAGTTTCCGAACACTTTTCAAAGGTAGCCCCATGTAGAGAGCATTACAGTAGTCGAACCTCGAGGTGATGAGGGCATAATGCTGTCTATCATTCAAATAATGGGACTTTACCCTGTGAACATCTCAAAATGCTCCATTCCACATAACAGTATTCACCCTCCTTCCTGCAGACTAACCAAACAAAATCAAGGTTCCTGGCAAAACATTTAAGTTTCAAGTATTATTCATTTTATTTTTCTAGAGCAGGGATTCCCCAAACTTGGCAACTTTAAGACTCGTGAATTGAAATTCAACTCCCAGAATTCTCCAGCCAGCTATGAAGACCTCTGTTCTAGGGAATACTATACAGTGATACAAACCCCTCGTCATACAAACTTTTCGAGATACAAACCCGGGGTTTAAGATTTTTTTGCCTCTTCTTCCAAACTATTTTCACCTTACAAACCCAAGCCGCCGCCACTGGGATTCCCAGGTCTCCGGACTTTTGTTGCCGGGACGAGGTTCATAAGGTGAAAAGTTTGTAAGATGAAGCAATGTTTCCCATAGGAATCAATGGAAAAGCGATTAATGCGTGCAAGCCCAAAACTCACCCCTTTCGCCAGCCGAAGCGCCCGTTTTTGCGCTACTGGGATTCCCCTGAGATGGGGTTTCCCAGCGAGGGGAGCCCTCAGCGAAATCGCAGCATCGCAAAAACACGGAAGTCCAAAGGTGGGGTTTCGAGGACTTCCGTGTTTTTGCGATGCTGCAATTTCCGAGGCTCCCTTCGCTGGGAAACCCCACCTCCGGACTTCCGTTGCCCCTGCAGCATCGCAAAAACACAGAAGTCCAGAGGTGGGGTTTCCCATGGAGGGGAGCCTCAGGGGAATCCCAGTAGCGCAAAAACGGGCTCTTTGGCTGGCAAAAGGGTTGAGTTTTGGGTTTGCATGCATTAATCGCTTTTCCATTGATTCCTATGGGAAACATTGTTTCATCTTACAAACTTTTCACCTTACAAACCTCGTCCTGGAACCAATTCATCTCGTCAGAGAGGGTCCGCAACTTGGGTGTCCTCCTCGATCCACAGCTGACATTGGAACATCATCTTTCGGCTGTGGCGAGGGGGGCGTTTGCCCAGGTTCGCCTGGTGCACCAGTTGCGGCCCTGTTTGAACAGGGAGTCATTGGTCACACTCATGCCCTCATCACCTCGAGGTTGGATTACTGCAATGCTCTCTACATGGGGCTACCTCTGAAAAGTGTTCGGAAACTTCAGATCGTGCAGAATGCGGCCGCGAGAGCCATCGTGGGGCTTCCTAGATTCGCCCACGTTTCTGCAACACTCCCCGGCCTGCACTGGCTGCCGATCGGTTTCCGGTCACAATTCAAAGTGTTGGTAATGACCTTTAAAGCCCTACATGGCATTGGGCCAGAATACATCCGGAACCGCCTTCTACTGCACGAATCCCAGCGGCCGATAAGGTCCCACAGAGTTGGCCTTCTCCGGGTTCCGTAGACCAAACAATGTCGTTTGGTGGGCCCCGGGGAAGAGTCTTCTCTGTGGCGGCCCCAGCCCTCTGGAACCAACTCCCCCCAGAGATTAGAACTGCCCACACCCTCCTTGTCTTTTGCAAACTACTTAAGACCCACCTTTGTCGCCAGGCATGGGGGAGTTAGGATACTCCTTCCCCTAGGCCATTACAAGTTATGCATGGTATGTTTGTGTGTATGTTTGGTTTTTTATAATAAGGGTTTTTTAGTTGTTTTTATTAATTGGATTGTTCATGTTGTTTTACCACTGTTGTTAGCCGCCCCGAGTCTGCGGAGAGGGGCGGCATACAAATCCAATTAATAATAATAATAATAATAATAATAATAATAATAATAATAATAATAATAATATCACTGTATAGCCATTCGGAAAGGAGGGAGAGGTAGAAACCCAGATCACATAGAATTAATCCCAGATCTTATCTCCTGATAATTTTCCTAGACAATCTTTTTTGTAGCAGAATCGCCAGCTTTGGGGTTTTTAAACGCTTTCGAGAAGAACGCAGAGGCTGCCCAAAGAGGACACCATACATTTTCTTTCAACATCTTTCTGTGCAAATTGGGTGCTCTGGGGTGGAGCTCCATTTTTGCTACCCCACTGTGTCCCATCCCCACCGCCTGGGCAGAAGACCACCCCTGATTGCAACCCAAGATTTGTTGTCCAGCTAGTCATCTCTTAACTCTTTTCAACTACTGTTGGCTCTTCCTCCTGGGATTTTTGGGGTCCTTCTATTCTGGTGTTTAGCTCATCGCCAAGCCAGCTGCTGTCCTTACCTCCTATTTACTCCCTGCAGGTCCCTACGATTTTGGGGGTGTCTTGACGAATAGCAACCGGGATATCATAAATGGAGACGGAATCCACAAACGGAACCAGTTGTACAAGGAAATGCATTGGTGAGTTGTTTGCTCCTGGGAAAACGGTTGTCCTCTACAACAGTGTTTCCCAACCTTGGCAACTTGAAGATATCTGGACTTCAACTCCCAGAATTCCCCAGCCAGCAAACGCTGGCTGGGGAATTCTGGGAGTTGAAGTCCAGATATCTCTAAGTTGCCAAGGTTGTTCTACAAGACTGAGGGCCGTAGATGTCAAATTATATAGTAAACATAGAAACATAGAAGATTGACAGCAGAAAAAGACCTCACGGTCCATCTAGTCTGCCCTTATACTATTTCCTGTATTTTATTTTACGATGGATATACACTGCTCGGAAAAAAATAAAGGGAAACCTCAAAGAACACATCCTACATCTGAATGAATGAAATGTTCTCCTTGAAAACTTTGTTCTGTACAAAGTTGAATGTGCTGACAACATGTGAAATTGATTGTCAATCAGTGTTGCTTCCTAAGTGGACAGTTTGATTTCAAAGGAGTTTGATTTACTTGGAGTTACGTTGTGTTGTTTAAGTGTTCCCTTTATTTTTTTTTAGCAGTACTGTATATGTTTATTCCAGGCACGTTTAAATTCAGTTGCTGTGGATTTACCAACCACGCCTGCTGGAAGTTTGTACCAAGCATCTACTGCTCTTTCAGTAAAATAATATTTTCTCACGTTGCTTCTGATCTTTCCCCCAACTAACCCCCTTGTTCTTGTGTTCACTTTCCTATTAAAAACATCCGTTCCTGAACCTTATTTAACCCTTTCACATATTTAAATGTTTTGATCGTGTCCCCCCTTTCCCTTCTGTCCTTCAGACATACAGATTGAATTCATGAAGTCTTTCCTGATACGTTTTATGCCTAAGACCTTCCACCATTTTTGTCGCCCGTCTTTGGACCGGTTCAATTTTATCCATATCTTTTTGTAGGTGAGGTCTCCAGAACTGAACACAGTATTCCAAATGTGGTCTCACCAGCGCTCTATACAGCGGGATCACAATCTCCCACAGTCTCCCTCCCGCAGTGGGGTAGTGAAAGACTTCATGAATTCAATCTGTATAGTCTGGAGGACAGAAGGGAAAGGGAGGGGCATGATCAAAATATTTAAATATGTTAAAGGGTTAAATAAGGTTCAGGAGGGAAGTGGGGTTTTTTTAACAGGAAAGTGAACACAACAATAAGGGGGGCACAATCTGAGGTTAGTTGGGCAAAAAATCAGAAGCAACGTGAGAAAATATTATTTTACTGAAAGAGAGTAGATGTTTGGAACAAACTTTCAGCAGATGTGGTTGGTAAATCCACAGTAACTGAATTCAAACGTGCCTGGGATAAACATAGATCCATCCTAAGATAAAATACAGAAAATAGTATAAGGGCAGACTAGATGGACCAGGAGGTCTTTTTCTGCCGTCAATCTTCTATGTTTCTATAAAGAGTGGCGGGGCCAAAGTCTCCAAGTCCACGTTGGCTTCGGCCTGACAGTCTCTTTCTTACACATTCTTTTTAGGGGGGGTATAAATTTTTCTCCTTTTCCCCCCACAGCTTGCACCCTGGTGACCTCTATCCTTTCACCAGGAAGCCTCTGTTTGTCATAGTGGATTCATCGAACAGCGTCGCCTACAAGGTAAGCCTGTTTAGAGTTACTAGTCCTCTTGAGCATAATATCCAGGGATAATATCGGGCTTACGTATGGAATGGAAGGAAGAGGAGGAAGTTAGCCTAACTTCTTCTCATTCACAAAGCCTGCTTGATAGATTGGCCTGTTGCGAATTGCTGAAGCTGGCCAATGGAGCTGGCTGGAGCACTTTTTGGCAGCTATTCCTTATTTATTTCTACCACGTGGTTCATATATTTTCTTCCTTTTTCGCTAAGGCCAGCAACTCTGCCCTGGCTGCTGTTTTGCACAAACCTGCAGACAGGAAATTCCCCCCACCCCCACCCCTAAGCTTTTCAACTCATAAATCTGCTTGAGCTGCCTCTAGTCTCAGACAGGGCCATTGTGCTTAATCAGCACATTGCTGAAAGACTGAGGAAGAAAGAAAGAGAAAAGAGAGAGAAAGAGAAAAGAGAAAGAACGGGAGAAGGAAAGAGAAAGAGAAGAAAGAAAAGAAAGAAAGAGAAAGGGAGAGAAAGAAAGAGAAGAGAAAGAGAGAAGAGAGAAAATAGACAGAAAATAGAAAGAAAGGGGGAGAGAAAAAAGAAAGATAGGAGAGAAAGAAAGAAAAAAGAGAGAGAAAGAGAGAGGGAATAAGAGAGAGGAGAAAGAAAAGAGAAAGAAAAGAGAAAGGGAGAAAGAAAGGGGGGAGAGAAAGAATAGAGAAAGAGAGAAAAGAGAAAGAAAGAAGAGAGAAGAGAGAGAGTAGAAAGAAAGAAAAGAGAAAAAAAGGGAGAGAAAAATAAGTTAGAAGAGAGAGAAGTAAAGAGAAAAGAAAGATAAAAAAGAAAGATAAAAAGAAAAGAAAGATAGGAGAGAGAGAAATAGAAAGGGAGAGAGGGAATAAGAGAGTAGAAAGAAAAGAAAGAGAGAAAGAAAAGAGAAAGGGAGAAAGAGAGGGCAGCGAGAAAGAAAAAGAAAAGAAAGGGAGAGAGAAAGAAAGAAGAGAAAGAGAAAGAAAGCGAGAGAGAAAAATAAGACAGAAGAGAGAAAATAAAGAGAAAAGAGAGAGAGAGAAAGAAAGAGGGAGAGAGAGAAAGAAAAGAGAGAAAGAGGGAGGGGGAATGAGAGAGAGAGAGGATGCCGGGCTGGGGAGATTAGTATTATTCTGACTAAACACTGCTGGTTTTTAATAAATCCCTTTAGGAGGGCTTAGTTTCACGAAACATATTGGAAAGGAATTGTTGTTTTATAGGTTAGTTCCTCAATATTAGGCAGGAAGTGCAAACCCAGTGCAGTTGCCGGTACCCAGGTAGCCCTCGACTTAACAACCATTCTTTTAGTTGACTGTTTGAAGTTACTGCTAAAATTGGCTGTTTTTCAGGTGGCCTAAATTCAAGCGCGGTCGTAAGTCGGGGACTACCTCTGTCTCTCCCCCTCCCCCCCCCCCATTTACCCTCTGCTAAAATTCACAGCCTCCTCCCCCATCATTCCCGTCGCGAGGAATATGATAAGAAGAAGAAAATCTTCTTTGGCAAGGGGGAAAAAAAGCAATTTTGCTTCTCAGCAGGACCTTCCACGCTGGGAGAAATACCCCGTTGTGTCGTCCATATGATTTCCTGATGCACAACGTAAACTCCTGTTTTGGGATTCCTGGGTCCAACTGATTGAACACATGTTTCTCGTACGGAAAACACATGTTTCTCGTATGGAACTGGTGGCGTGGATTTGATTACAGATGCCTCCTCCTCCTCCTCCTAACTTTTCCTTGTTGTTTTTCATCCATTGGGCTGTCACCTGGCATGGTGACATCAACAGTTCACACTTTTCTCTTTTCCACAATTGTGAGGTCTGCTGTATTGTGTTCCAAATCCTTGCCAGTTTGGATTCAAAAGTCCCAAAGTCTTTTGGCATGCTTGTTTTCAACTGCTTTCTCAGGTTTATGGTCCCACCAGTTCTTTACCACTGGTAGGTGGCAGTTGTGGCACCGGTTCCAATGGAGCATTTTTCTTGCAAAGTTGATTCTTTGTCTGCTGTGCTTTCTTCTTCTTCTTCTTCTTCTTCTTCTTCTTCTTCTTCTTCTTCTTCTTCTTCTTCTTCTTCTTCTTCTTCTTCTCCTTCTTCTCCTCCTCCTCCTCCTCCTCCTCCTCCTCTTTCTTATTCTTTCTTCTTGTCTTCCTTCTCCTCCTCCTCCTCCTCCTCCTCCTCCTCCTCCTCCTCCTCATTCTCCTCTTCCTCCTCCTCCTCCTCCTCTTTCTTATTCTTTCTTCTTGTCTTCCTTCTCCTCCTCCTCCTCCTCCTCCTCCTCATTCTCCTCTTCCTCCTCCTCCTCCTCCTCTTTCTTATTCTTTCTTCTTGTCTTCCTTCTCCTCCTCCTTCTTCTTCCCCTTCTCCTTCCTCTTCTTTTTCTCCTCCTCCTCCTTCTTCTTTCTTCTTGTCCTCCTTCTTCTCCTCCTCATTCTCCTCCTCCTTCTTCTTCCCCTTCTCCTTCCTCTTCTTCTTTCTCCTCCTCCTCCTCCTCATTCTTCTCCTTCTTCTGCTTCTTCTTCTTCTTCTTCTTCTTCTCCTCCTCCTCCTCATTCTCCTCTTCCTCCTCCTCCTCTTTCTTATTCTTTCTTCTTGTCTTCCTTCTCCTCCTCCTCCTCCTCCTTCTTCTTCCCCTTCTCCTTCTTCTTCTCCTCCTCCTTCTTCTTTCTTCTTGTCCTCCTTCTTCTCCTCATTCTCCTCCTCCTCTTCCTTCCTCTTCTTCTTTCTTCTCCTCCTCCTCCTCCTTCTTCTTCCCCTTCTCCTCCTCCTTCTTCTTTCTTCTTGTCCTCCTTCTCCTCCTCCTCATTCTCCTCCTCCTCTTCTTTACTCTTCTTCTTTCTCCTCCTCCTCCTCCTTCTTCTTCCCCTTCTCCTTCTCCTTCCTCTTCTTCTTCTCCTCCTCCTCCTCCTTCTTCTTTCTTCTTGTCCTCCTTCTTCTCCTCCTCATTCTCCTCCTCCTCTTCCTTCCTCTTCTTCTTTCTTCTCCTCCTCCTCCTCCTCATTCTTCTCCTTCTTCTGCTTCTCCTCCTCCTCTTCCTTATCATCATCATCATCATCATCATCACCATCATTATTATTATTGGAACTGTCTCCCAGATGTCTTTTTCTTCTTCCCTTCTAGAATTTCACCAATTTGTTCGGTCAGCCGCTGGTCTGCTTGCTTTCTCCGACCACGTATCCCAAAGCGTTGCAAGGTAGGCAGTCACAAGATTGCGAGGTTTTATTTCCCCCCCTCTCCCCCCCCCCCGTTGGGAAGGTGTTTGCAGACGGTCCTCGACATATGACGGTTCATTTAGCGACTGTTTGAAGTTACAACGGCACTGAAAGAAACGGGACTTGGGAGCGGTTTCTTCAAACTGACGGCTGTTGCAGCTGCTTCCTAGTCACGCTTGGCCATGGACTTCTGTTTACGACGGGTCGCAGTGTCTCTGGGGGGGGGGGGGAGTGGTGGTCACGTGAGCCTCTTTGGTGACCGTCTGACCAGCGAAGTCAAACAGGAAAGCCAGATTCGCTTAATGACCAAGTTTCAGGATTCACTTAAGGCAGTGTTTCCCAACTTTGGCAACTTGAAGATATTTGAACTTCAACTCCCAGAATTCCCCAGCCAACGAATGCTGGCTGGGGAATTCTGGGAGTTGAAGTCCAGATATCTTCAAGTTGCCAAAGTTGGGAAACACTGACTTAAGGGATTCACAAAGAAAGGTTGCAAAATGGGACTCAACTCCCTTAACAACTTTCTCGCCTCGCAACAATTGTTGGCTTCATTGTGGTCGTAAGTAGAGGACTACCTGTACTTCTGGTTTCTGCCCCCTCCCACCCAAAAAATCCATTGTGGACAATGAATTTGCCTAACGACCGTCATGCTCACTTACTAAGGTTGTAAAATCAGGCACGGCTCATGACTGTTGTAAGTCTGGGACTATTTGTAAGTGCACTGATGACGTTTCCCTGTCAGGCAACGAAACGTCGGCAAGCCAGCCGCTCAGCTCGGCATGAAGAATAAACGCTGAGTCTGTACAAATATACTCAAGCCTGATCCCTTATTTTCTCTCTCTACATAAAAGACAAAACCATTCACACGTTAATCACAAAATCTCCAGAATCGTAAACCTACAAACTTGAAATTTGTCAAATGTGTTCCTCTTGGCTTCTTAGGTCCTCGCTAAGAAAGGATTTTTCTAAAATGATCATTAGATCATTAGTTATTTCTTATATTATTATTAACACGCTCTGAGGCTAAGGAGTTAGATGTTCTACTCCCTCTCCCCACCTGAAAATAACTCTGTTCCACTGCCAGTGGTGTGGCTCATCTAGACTAGGACATTCTACTTCATTCTAAGGAGTTCAGTTTGTAGCGAAGCATGGGTATCAGCTACTAGTAAAATTGTATTAGACTCACTTATGTCTGTTCTGGGTCCTATTCTTTTTAATATGTTTGTGAGTGACATAGGGGAAGGTTTGTAGGGAAGGTTTGCCTATTTGCCGATGATTCTAAAGTGTGCAATAGGGTTGATATTCCTGGAGGGTCTGTAATATGGTAAATGATTTAGCTTTACTAGATAAATGGTCAAAGCAATGGAAACTGCAGTTTAATGTTTCCAAATGTAAAATAATGCACTTGGGGAAAAGGAATCCTCAATCTGAGTATTGCATTGGCAGTTCTGTGTTAGCAAAACTTCAGAAGAGAAGGATTTAGGGGTAGTGATTCTGACAGTCTCAAAATGGATGAGCAGTGTGGTTGGGCAGTAGGAAAAGCAAGTAGGATGCTTGGCTGCATAGCTAGAGGTATAACAAGCAGGAAGAGGGAGATTGTGATCCCCTTATATAGAGCGCTGGTGAGACCACATTTGGAGTACTGTGTTCAGTTCTGTGACCTCACCTACAAAAAGATATTGACAAAATTGAACGGTCCAAAGACGGGCTACAAGAATGGTGGAAGGTCTTAAGCATAAAACGTATCAGGAAAGACTTAATGAACTCAATCTGTATAGTCTGGAGGACAGAAGGAAAAGGGGGGACATGATCGAAACATTTAAATAAGTTAAAGGGTTAAATAAGGTTCAGGAGGGAAGTGTTTTTAATAGGAAAGTGAACACAAAAACAAGGGGACACAATCTGAAGTTAGTTGGGGGAAAGATCAAAAGCAACGTGAGAAAATATTATTTCACTGAAAGAGTAGTAGATCCTTGGAACAAACTTCCAGCAGACGTGGTTGGTAAATCCACAGTAACTGAATTTAAACATGCCTGGATAAACATAGATCCATCCTAAGATAAAATACAGGAAATAGTATAAGGGCAGACTAGATGGACCATGAGGTCTTTTTCTGCCGTCAGTCTTCTAGACGGAACTTGGGATTTGTGAGGCAGAAGGCGGTCTCGCAGATATTCTGGTCCGGCGCCATGAAGGGCTGATGTTGCATTAAAGAGACCAGGATATCAGGATAAATTTTTAAAAAGGAACGAGCAATAATCATGCAAAGGAGCATCTTTTTTTGCTGGCTGAAGAAAGGTGGATAAACCCAGTTAGGCAGGAGAACAGCACCGCCTACAAGCGACCTGTTGTTTCTGCGGTTGTATAGGACAGAGCTTTTGGAAAACACACAAGCATTTGAGTGCAGTGTGACCTGCCAACAGCTCCCATCCCGTGGGGTTTTGGAATTTAAGGCATGTCGTCTGTTTCAGGAACAAGGAAGCCCGAAAGAAGTCGGCTGGATTCTTAGTGTATTCTGACGATGATTAAAAATTCCTTTCGCCTGGAAAAATTGCACAGCTGCAAAACCCTCTGCCTGTTGCACAATTCCTGGAGACTTCTAATCAGACAGGAGGAGAGAAAACTAAGAAGAAACACTTGGATGGAGCCCAGGAATGTAGCTTAATTTGGAAGGGGAGTCCCATAAATTTTCCCTTGGCATGTAGTTTTCCAGGCCTCTCCAATGAGGGTTTTTTAAAAATTAGAGACAGGGTTAGAATTTAAAAACTGCGAGGTCCTCTTATCAAAACTTGCTGGAAAGAAGGGAAAAAAAGCAAAATCCTGGTTACACACAGTCCTCAACTTACATAGTTCATTTAGTGATGATGTCATTGGGGGGGAAAATTGGATATACAAGCGGGTTGCGCCATGTATTAACAGCTGTTTTGTTTCAAG